>NW_025228393.1:29278-32247 GCF_018294505.1 Triticum aestivum | reverse complement strand
TTGAACTAGCTCTATAGCCTAGTACAAATATTTTTACACTAGAGTTGAACTAGCTCTGTAAGCTGGTTCAAATAATTTTACACTGGAGTTGAACTAGCTCTATAGCCTAGTTCAAATAATCTTACACTAGAGTTGAACTAGCTCTATAAGCTTGTACAAACAATTTTACACTAGAGTCGAACTAGCTCTATAAGCTAGTTGAAATAATTTTACACTAGAGTTGAACTAGCTCTATAAGCTAGTTCAAATAATTTTACACTAGAGTTGAACTAGCTCTATAAGCTAGTTCAAATAATTTTACACTAGAGTTGAACTAGCTCTATAGCCTAGTACAAATAATTTTACACTAGAGTTGAACTAGCTCTATAAGCTTGTACAAATAATTTTACACTAGAGTTGAACTAGCTCTATAAGCTAGTTCAAATAATTTTACACTAGAGTTGAACTAGCTATATAAGCTAGTTCAAATAATTTTACACCAGAGTTGAACTAGCTCTATAAACTTGCACAAATAATTTTACACTAGAGTTCAACTAGCTCTATAAGCTAGTTCAAATAATTTTACACTAGAGTTGAACTAGCTCTATAAGCTAGTTCAAATAATTTTACACTAGAGTTGAGCTAGCTCTATAAGCTAGTTCAAATAATGTTACACTAGAGTTGAACTAGCTCTATAGACTAGTACAAATAATTTTACACTAGAGTTGAACTAGCTCTATAAGCTTGTACAAATAATTTTACACTAGAGTTGACTAACTCGATAGTCTAGTACAAATAATTTACAGTAGAATTGAACTAGCTCTATAGGCTAGTTCAAATAATTTTACACTAGAGTTGAACTAGCTCTATAGCCTAGTACAAATATTTTTACACTAGAGTTGAACTAGCTCTGTAAGCTGGTTCAAATAATTTTACACTGGAGTTGAACTAGCTCTATAGCCTAGTTCAAATAATCTTACACTAGAGTTGAACTAGCTCTATAAGCTTGTACAAACAATTTTACACTAGAGTCGAACTAGCTCTATAAGCTAGTTGAAATAATTTTACACTAGAGTTGAACTAGCTCTATAAGCTAGTTCAAATAATTTTACACTAGAGTTGAACTAGCTCTATAAGCTAGTTCAAATAATTTTACACTAGAGTTGAACTAGCTCTATAGCCTAGTACAAATAATTTTACACTAGAGTTGAACTAGCTCTATAAGCTTGTACAAATAATTTTACACTAGAGTTGAACTAGCTCTATAAGCTTGTACAAATAATTTTACACTAGAGTTGAACTAGCTCTATAGTCTAGTACAAATAATTTTGCACTAGAGTTGAACTAGCTCTATAAGCTAGTTCAAATAATTTTACACTAGAGTTCAACTAGCTCTATAAGCTTGCAAAAATAATTTTACACTAGAATTCAACTAGCAATATAAGCTAGTTCAAATAATTTTACACTAGAGTTGAACTAGCTCTATAGCCTAGTATAAATAATTTTACACAAGAGTTGAACTAGCTCTAAAAGCTTGTACAAATAATTTTACACTAGAGTTGACTAGCTCGATAGTCTAGTACAAATAATTTACAGTAGAATTGAACTAGCTCTATAGGCTATTTCAAATAATTTTACACTAGAGTTGAACTAGCTCTATAGCCTAGTACAAATACTTTTACACTAGAGTTGAACTAGCTCTGTAAGCTGGTTCAAATAATTTTACACTAGAGTTGAACTAGCTCTATAGCCTAGTTCAAATAATCTTACACTAGAGTTGAACTAGCTCTATAAGCTTGTACAAACAATTTTACACAAGAGTCGAACTAGCTCTATAAGCTAGTTCAAATAATTTTACACTAGAGTTGAACTAGCTCTATAAGCTAGTTCAAATAATTTTACACTAGAGTTGAAGTAGCTCTCTAAGCTAGTTCAAATAATTTTACACTAGAGTTGAACTAGCTATATAGCCTAGTACAAATAATTTTACACTAGAGTTGAACTAGCTCTATAAGCTTGTACAAATAATTTTACACTAGTGTTGAACTAGCTCTATAAGCTAGTTCAAATAATTTTACACTAGAGTTGAACTAGCTCTATAAGCTAGTTCAAATAATTTTACACCAGAGTTGAACTAGCTCTATAAACTTGCACAAATAATTTTACACTAGAGTTCAACTAGCTCTATAAGCTAGTTCAAATAATTTTACACTAGAGTTGAACTAGCTCTATAAGCTAGTTCAAATAATTTTACACTAGAGTTGAGCTAGCTCTATAAGCTAGTTCAAATAATGTTACACAAGAGTTGAACTAGCTCTATAGACTAGTAAAAATAATTTTACACAAGAGTTGAACTAGCTCTATAGACTAGTACAAATAATTTTACACTAGAGTTGAACTAGCTCTATAGCCTAGTTCAAGTAATTTTACACTAGAGTTGACTAGCTCGATAGTCTAGTACAAATAATTTACAGTAGAATTGAACTAGCTCTATAGGATAGTTCAAATAATTTTACACTAGAGTTGAACTAGCTCTATAGCCTAGTACAAATACTTTTACACTAGAGTTGAACTAGCTCTGTAAGCTGGTTCAAATAATTTTACACTAGAGTTGAACTAGCTCTAAAGCCTAGTTCAAATAATCCTACACTAGAGTTGAAGTAGCTCTATAAGCTTGCACAAATAATTTTACACTAGAGTCGAACTAGCTCTATAAGCTAGTTCAAATAATTTTACACTAGAGTTGAACTAGCTCTATAAGCTTGCACAAATAATTTTACACTAGAGTTGAACCAGCTCTATAAGCTAGTTCAAATAATTTTACACTAGAGTTGAACTAGCTCTATAGCCTAGTACAAATAATTTTACACTAGAGTTCAACTAGCTCTATAAGCTTGTACAAATAATTTTACACTAGAGTTGAACTAGCTCTATAGTCTAGTACAAATAATTTTACAGTAGAGTTGAACTAGCTCTATAAGCTAGTTCAA
>NW_025228393.1:28979-29268 GCF_018294505.1 Triticum aestivum | reverse complement strand
TATAGCCTAGTACAAATAATTTTACACTAGAGTTGAACTAGCTCTATAAGCTTGTACAAATAATTTTACACTAGAGTTGAACTAGCTCTATAGTCTAGTACAAATAATTTTACAGTAGAGTTGAACTAGCTCTATAAGCTAGTTCAAATAATTTTACACTGGAGTTGAACTAGCTCTATAAGCTTGCACAAATAATTTTACACTAGAGTTCAACTAGCTCTATAAGCTAGTTCAAATAATTTTACACTAGAGTTGAACTAGCTCTATAGCCTAGTACAAATAATTTTAC
>NW_025228393.1:28458-28910 GCF_018294505.1 Triticum aestivum | reverse complement strand
CTAGAGTTCAACTAGCTCTATAAGCTAGTTCAAATAATTTTACACTAGAGTTGAACTAGCTCTATAGGCTAGTACAAATAATTTTACACTAGAGTTGAACTAGCTCTATAAGCTTGTATAAATAATTTTACACTAGAGTTGAACTAGCTCTATAGTCTAGTACAAATAATTTTGCACTAGAGTTGAACTAGCTCTATAAGCTTGCAAAAATAATTTTACACTAGAGTTGAACTAGCTCTATAAGCTTGCAAAAATAATTTTACACTACAGTTCAACTAGCTCTATAAGCTAGTTGAATTAATTTTACACTAGAGTTGAACTAGCTCTATAGCCTAGTATAAATAATTTTACACTAGAGTTGAACTAGCTCTATAAGCTTGTACAAATAATTTTACACTAGAGTTGACTAGCTCGATAGTCTAGTACAAATAATTTACAGTAGAATTGAACTA
>NW_025228393.1:26434-27054 GCF_018294505.1 Triticum aestivum | reverse complement strand
TGTAAGCTGGTTCAAATAATTTTACACTAGAGTTGAACTAGCTCTATAGCCTAGTTCAAATAATCTTACACTAGAGTTGAACTAGCTCTATAAGCTTGTACAAACAGTTTTACACTAGAGTCGAACTAGCTCTATAAGCTAGTTCAAATAATTTTGCAATAGAGTTGAACTACCTCTATAGCCTAGTTCAAATAATCTTACACTAGAGTTGAACTAGCTCTATAAGCTTGTACAAACAGTTTTACACTAGAGTCGAACTAGCTCTATAAGCTAGTTTAAATAATTTTGCAATAGAGTTGAACTAGCTCTATAAGCTAGTTCAAATAATTTTACACTAGACTTGAACTAGCTCTATAAGCTAGTTCAAATAATTTTACACTAGAGTTGAACTAGCTCTATAGCCTAGTACAAATAATTTTACACCAGAGTTGAACTAGCTGTATAAGCTTGCACAAATAATTTTACACTAGAGTTGAACTAGCTCTATAAGCTAGTTCGAATAATTTTACACTACAGTTGAACTAGCTCTATAAGCTAGTTCAAATAATTTTACACTAGAGTTGAACTAGCTCTATAAGCTAGTTCAAATAATTTTACACTAGAGTTGAACTAGCTCTATA
>NW_025228393.1:18409-24073 GCF_018294505.1 Triticum aestivum | reverse complement strand
TACAGTTGAACTAGCTCTATAAGCTAGTTCAAATAATTTTACACTAGAGTTGAACTAGCTCTATAAGCTAGTTCAAATAATTTTACACTAGAGTTGAACTAGCTGTATAAGCTTGTACAAATAATTTTACACTAGAGTTGAACTAGCTCCATAAGCTAGTTCAAATAATTTTACACTAGAGTTGAACTAGCTCTATAAGCTAGTTCAAATAATTTTACACCAGAGTTGAACTAGCTCTATAAACTTGCACAAATAATTTTACACTAGACTTCAACTAGCTCTATAAGCTAGTTCAAATAATTTTACACTAGAGTTGAACTAGCTCTATAAGCTAGTTAAAATAATTTTACACTAGAGTTGAGCTAGCTCTATAAGCTAGTTCAAATAATGTTACACTAGAGTTGAACTAGCTCTATAGACTAGTACAAATAATTTTACACTAGAGTTGAACTAGCTCTATAAGCTTGTATAAATAATTTTACACTAGAGTTGAACTAGCTCTATAGTCTAGTACAAATAATTTTGCACTAGAGTTGAACTAGCTCTATAAGCTAGTTCAAATAATTTTACACCAGAGTTGAAGTAGCTCTATAAACTTGCACAAATAATTTTACACTAGAGTTCAACTAGCTCTATAAGCTAGTTCAAATAATTTTACACTAGAGTTGAACTAGCTCTATAAGCTAGTTCAAATAATTTTACACTAGAGTTGAACTAGCTCTATAAGCTTTCAAAAATAATTTTACACTAGAGTTCAACTAGCTCTATAAGCTAGTTGAAATAATTTTACACTAGAGTTGAACTAGCTCTATAGCCTAGTATAAATAATTTTACACTAGAGTTGAACTAGCTCTATAAGCTTGTACAAATAATTTTACACTAGAGTTGACTAGCTCGATAGTCTAGTACAAATAATTTACAGTAGAATTGAACTAGCTCTATAGGCTAGTTCAAATAATTTTACACTAGAGTTGAACTAGCTCTATAGCCTAGTACAAATACTTTTACACTAGAGTTGAACTAGCTCTGTAAGCTGGATCAAATAATTTTACACTAGAGTTGAACTAGCTCTATAGCCTAGTTCAAATAATCTTACACTAGAGTTGAACTAGCTCTATAAGCTTGTACAAACAGTTTTACACTAGAGTCGAACTAGCTCTATAAGCTAGTTCAAATAATTTTGCAATAGAGTTGAACCAGCTCTATAAGCTAGTTCAAATAATTTTACACTAGAGTTGAACTAGCTCTATAAGCTAGTTCAAATAATTTTACACTAGAGTTGAACTAGCTCTATAGCCTAGTACAAATAAGTTTACACTAGAGTTGAACTAGCTGTATAAGCTTCTACAAATAATTTTACACTAGAGTTGAACTAGCTCTATAAGCTAGTTCAAATAATTTTACACCAGAGTTGAACTAGCTCTATAAACTTGCACAAATAATTTTAAACTAGAGTTCAACTAGCTCTATAAGCTAGTTCAAATAATTTTACACTACAGTTGAACTAGCTCTATAAGCTAGTTCAAATAATTTTACACTAGAGTCTAACTAGCTCTATAAGCTAGTTCAAATAATTTTACACTAGAGTTGAACTAGCTCTATAGCCTAGTACAAATAATTTTACACTAGAGTTGAACTAGCTCTATAGCCTAGTACAAATAATTTTACACTAGAGTTGAACTAGCTCTATAAGCTAGTTCAAATAATTTTACACTACAGTTGAACTAGCTCTATAAGCTAGTTCAAATAATTTTACACCAGAGTTGAACTAGCTCTATAAACTTGCACAAATAATTTTACACTAGAGTTCAACTAGCTCTATAAGCTAGTTCAAATAATTTTACACTAGAGTTGAACTAGCTCTATAAGCTAGTTCAAATAATTTTACACTAGAGTTGAGCTAGCTCTATAAGCTAGTTCAAATAATGTTACACTAGAGTTGACGTAGCTCTATAGACTAGTACAAATAATTTTACACTAGAGTTGAACTAGCTCTATAAGCTTGTATAAATAATTTTACACTAGAGTTGAACTAGCTCTATAGTCTAGTACAAATAATTTTGCACTAGAGTTGAACTAGCTCTATAAGCTAGTTCAAATAATTTTAAACCAGAGTTGAAGTAGCTCTATAAACTTGCACAAATAATTTTACACTAGAGTTCAACTAGCTCTATAAGCTAGTTCAAATAATTTTACACTAGAGTTGAACTAGCTCTATAAGCTAGTTCAAATAATTTTACTCTAGAGTTGAACTAGCTCTATAAGCTTTCAAAAATAATTTTACACTAGAGTTCAACTAGCTCTATAAGCTAGTTGAAATAATTTTACACTAGAGTTGAACTAGCTCTATAGCCTAGTATAAATAATTTTACACTAGAGTTGAACTAGCTCTATAAGCTTGTACAAATAATTTTACACTAGAGTTGACTAGCTCGATAGTCTAGTACAAATAATTTACAGTAGAATTGAACTAGCTCTATAGGCTAGTTCAAATAATTTTACACTAGAGTTGAACTAGCTCTATAAGCTTGTACAAATAATTTTACACTAGAGTTGAACTAGCTCTATAGCCTAGTCCAAATAATCGTACACTAGAGTTGAACTAGCTCTATAAGCTTGTACAAACAATTTTACACTAGAGTCGAACTAGCTCTATAAGCTAGTTCAAATAATTTTACAACAGAGTTGAACTAGCTAATAAGCTAGTTCAAATAATTTTACACTAGAGTTGAGCTAGCTCTATAAGCTAGTTCAAATAATGTTACACTAGAGTTGAACTAGCTCTATAGGCTAGTACAAATAATTTTACACTAGAGTTGAACTAGCTCTCTAAGCTTGTATAAATAATTTTACACTAGAGTTGAACTAGCTCTATAGTCTAGTACAAATAATTTTGCACTAGAGTTGAACTAGCTCTATAAGCTAGTTCAAATAATTTTACACTAGAGTTGAACTAGCTCTATAAGCTTGCAAAAATAATTTTACACTACAGTTCAACTAGCTCTATAAGCTAGTTGAAATAATTTTACACTAGAGTTGAACTAGCTCTATAGCCTAGTATAAATAATTTTACACTAGAGTTGAACTAGCTCTATAAGCTTGTACAAATAATTTTACACTAGAGTTGACTAGCTCGATAGTCTAGTACAAATAATTTACAGTAGAATTGAACTAGCTCTATAGGCTAGTTCAAATAATTTTACACTAGAGTTGAACTAGCTCTATAGCCTAGTACAAATACTTTTACACTAGAGTTGAACTAGCTCTGTAAGCTGGATCAAATAATTTTACACTAGAGTTGAACTAGCTCTATAGCCTAGTTCAAATAATCTTACACTAGAGTTGAACTAGCTCTATAAGCTTGTACAAACAGTTTTACACTAGAGTCGAACTAGCTCTATAAGCTAGTTCAAATAATTTTGCAATAGAGTTGAACCAGCTCTATAAGCTAGTTCAAATAATTTTACACTAGAGTTGAACTAGCTCTATAAGCTAGTTCAAATAATTTTACACTAGAGTTGAACTAGCTCTATAGCCTAGTACAAATAAGTTTACACTAGAGTTGAACTAGCTGTATAAGCTTCTACAAATAATTTTACACTAGAGTTGAACTAGCTCTATAAGCTAGTTCAAATAATTTTACACCAGAGTTGAACTAGCTCTATAAACTTGCACAAATAATTTTAAACTAGAGTTCAACTAGCTCTATAAGCTAGTTCAAATAATTTTACACTACAGTTGAACTAGCTCTATAAGCTAGTTCAAATAATTTTACACTAGAGTCTAACTAGCTCTATAAGCTAGTTCAAATAATTTTACACTAGAGTTGAACTAGCTCTATAGCCTAGTACAAATAATTTTACACTAGAGTTGAACTAGCTCTATAGCCTAGTACAAATAATTTTACACTAGAGTTGAACTAGCTCTATAAGCTAGTTCAAATAATTTTACACTACAGTTGAACTAGCTCTATAAGCTAGTTCAAATAATTTTACACCAGAGTTGAACTAGCTCTATAAACTTGCACAAATAATTTTACACTAGAGTTCAACTAGCTCTATAAGCTAGTTCAAATAATTTTACACTAGAGTTGAACTAGCTCTATAAGCTAGTTCAAATAATTTTACACTAGAGTTGAGCTAGCTCTATAAGCTAGTTCAAATAATGTTACACTAGAGTTGAACTAGCTCTATAGACTAGTACAAATAATTTTACACTAGAGTTGAACTAGCTCTATAAGCTTGTACAAATAATTTTACACTAGAGTTGACTAACTCGATAGTCTAGTACAAATAATTTACAGTAGAATTGAACTAGCTCTATAGGCTAGTTCAAATAATTTTACACTAGAGTTGAACTAGCTCTATAGCCTAGTACAAATATTTTTACACTAGAGTTGAACTAGCTCTGTAAGCTGGTTCAAATAATTTTACACTGGAGTTGAACTAGCTCTATAGCCTAGTTCAAATAATCTTACACTAGAGTTGAACTAGCTCTATAAGCTTGTACAAACAATTTTACACTAGAGTCGAACTAGCTCTATAAGCTAGTTGAAATAATTTTACACTAGAGTTGAACTAGCTCTATAAGCTAGTTCAAATAATTTTACACTAGAGTTGAACTAGCTCTATAAGCTAGTTCAAATAATTTTACACTAGAGTTGAACTAGCTCTATAGCCTAGTACAAATAATTTTACACTAGAGTTGAACTAGCTCTATAAGCTTGTACAAATAATTTTACACTAGAGTTGAACTAGCTCTATAGTCTAGTACAAATAATTTTGCACTAGAGTTGAACTAGCTCTATAAGCTAGTTCAAATAATTTTACACTAGAGTTCAACTAGCTCTATAAGCTTGCAAAAATAATTTTACACTAGAATTCAACTAGCAATATAAGCTAGTTCAAATAATTATACACTAGAGTTGAACTAGCTCTATAGCCTAGTATAAATAATTTTACACAAGAGTTGAACTAGCTCTATAAGCTTGTACAAATAATTTTACACTAGAGTTGACTAGCTCGAGAGTCTAGTACAAATAATTTACAGTAGAATTGAACTAGCTCTATAGGCTAGTTCAAATAATTTTACACTAGAGTTGAACTAGCTCTATAGCCTAGTACAAATACTTTTACAGTAGAGTTGAACTAGCTCTGTAAGCTGGTTCAAATAATTTTACACTAGAGTTGAACTAGCTCTATAGCCTAGTTCAAATAATCTTATACTAGAGTTGAACTAGCTCTATAAGCTTGTACAAACAATTTTACACAAGAGTCGAACTAGCTCTATAAGCTAGTTCAAATAATTTTACACTAGAGTTGAACTAGCTCTATAAGCTAGTTCAAATAATTTTACACTAGAGTTGAAGTAGCTCTCTAAGCTAGTTCAAATAATTTTACACTAGAGTTGAACTAGCTATATAGCCTAGTACAAATAATTTTACACTAGAGTTGAACTAGCTCTATAAGCTTGTACAAATAATTTTACACTAGTGTTGAACTAGCTCTATAAGCTAGTTCAAATAATTTTACACTAGAGTTGAACTAGCTCTATAAGCTAGTTCAAATAATTTTACACCAGAGTTGAACTAGCTCTATAAACTTACACAAATAATTTTACACTAGAGTTCAACTAGCTCTATAAGCTAGTTCAAATAATTTTACA
>NW_025228393.1:17391-18399 GCF_018294505.1 Triticum aestivum | reverse complement strand
TAGAGTTGAACTAGCTCTATAAGCTTGTACAAATAATTTTACACTAGTGTTGAACTAGCTCTATAAGCTAGTTCAAATAATTTTACACTAGAGTTGAACTAGCTCTATAAGCTAGTTCAAATAATTTTACACCAGAGTTGAACTAGCTCTATAAACTTGCACAAATAATTTTACACTAGAGTTCAACTAGCTCTATAAGCTAGTTCAAATAATTTTACACTAGAGTTGAACTAGCTCTATAAGCTAGTTCAAATAATTTTACACTAGAGTTGAGCTAGCTCTATAAGCTAGTTCAAATAATGTTACACTAGAGTTGAACTAGCTCTATAGACTAGTACAAATAATTTTACACTAGAGTTGAACTAGCTCTATAAGCTTGTACAAATAATTTTACACTAGAGTTGACTAGCTCGATAGTCTAGTACAAATAATTTACAGTAGAATTGAACTAGCTCTATAGGCTAGTTCAAATAATTTTACACTAGAGTTGAACTAGCTCTATAGCCTAGTAGAAATACTTTTACACTAGAGTTGAACTAGCTCTGTAAGCTGGTTCAAATAATTTTACACTAGAGTTGAACTAGCTCTACAGCCTAGTTCAAATAATCCTACACTAGAGTTGAAGTAGCTCTATAAGCTTGCACAAATAATTTTACACTAGAGTCGAACTAGCTCTATAAGCTAGTTCAAATAATTTTACACTAGAGTTGAACTAGCTCTATAAGCTTGCACAAATAATTTTACACTAGAGTTGAACCAGCTCTATAAGCTAGTTCAAATAATTTTACACTAGAGTTGAATTAGCTCTATAGCCTAGTACAAATAATTTTACACTAGAGTTCAACTAGCTCTATAAGCTTGTACAAATAATTTTACACTAGAGTTGAACTAGCTCTATAGTCTAGTACAAATAATTTTACAGTAGAGTTGAACTAGCTCTATAAGCTAGTTCAAATAATTTTACACTGGAGTTGAACTAGCTCTATAAGCTTGCACAAATAATTTTAC
>NW_025228393.1:16011-16947 GCF_018294505.1 Triticum aestivum | reverse complement strand
GTATAAATAATTTTACACAAGAGTTGAACTAGCTCTATAAGCTTGTACAAATAATTTTACACTAGAGTTGACTAGCTCGAGAGTCTAGTACAAATAATTTACAGTAGAATTGAACTAGCTCTATAGGCTAGTTCAAATAATTTTACACTAGAGTTGAACTAGCTCTATAGCCTAGTACAAATACTTTTACACTAGAGTTGAACTAGCTCTGTAAGCTGGTTCAAATAATTTTACACTAGAGTTGAACTAGCTCTATAGCCTAGTTCAAATAATCTTATACTAGAGTTGAACTAGCTCTATAAGCTTGTACAAACAATTTTACACAAGAGTCGAACTAGCTCTATAAGCTAGTTCAAATAATTTTACACTAGAGTTGAACTAGCTCTATAAGCTAGTTCAAATAATTTTACACTAGAGTTGAAGTAGCTCTGTAAGCTAGTTCAAATAATTTTACACTAGAGTTGAACTAGCTATATAGCCTAGTACAAATAATTTTACACTAGAGTTGAACTAGCTCTATAAGCTTGTACAAATAATTTTACACTAGTGTTGAACTAGCTCTATAAGCTAGTTCAAATAATTTTACACTAGAGTTGAACTAGCTCTATAAGCTAGTTCAAATAATTTTACACCAGAGTTGAACTAGCTCTATAAACTTACACAAATAATTTTACACTAGAGTTCAACTAGCTCTATAAGCTAGTTCAAATAATTTTACACTAGAGTTGAACTAGCTCTATAAGCTAGTTCAAATAATTTTACACTAGAGTTGAGCTAGCTCTATAAGCTAGTTCAAATAATATTACACTAGAGTTGAACTAGCTCTATAGACTAGTACAAATAATTTTACACTAGAGTTGAACTAGCTCTATAAGCTTGTACAAATAATTTTACACTAGAGTTGACTAGCTCGATAGTCTAGTACAAATAATTTAC
>NW_025228393.1:15589-16001 GCF_018294505.1 Triticum aestivum | reverse complement strand
TTGAACTAGCTCTATAGCCTAGTACAAATATTTTTACACTAGAGTTGAACTAGCTCTGTAAGCTGGTTCAAATAATTTTACACTGGAGTTGAACTAGCTCTATAGCCTAGTTCAAATAATCTTACACTAGAGTTGAACTAGCTCTATAAGCTTGTACAAACAATTTTACACTAGAGTCGAACTAGCTCTATAAGCTAGTTGAAATAATTTTACACTAGAGTTGAACTAGCTCTATAAGCTAGTTCAAATAATTTTACACTAGAGTTGAACTAGCTCTATAAGCTAGTTCAAATAATTTTACACTAGAGTTGAACTAGCTCTATAGCCTAGTACAAATAATTTTACACTAGAGTTGAACTAGCTCTATAAGCTTGTACAAATAATTTTACACTAGAGTTGAACTAGCTCTATA
>NW_025228393.1:13656-15579 GCF_018294505.1 Triticum aestivum | reverse complement strand
GAGTTGACTAGCTCGATAGTCTAGTACAAATAATTTACAGTAGAATTGAACTAGCTCTATAGGCTAGTTCAAATAATTTTACACTAGAGTTGAACTAGCTCTATAGCCTAGTACAAATACTTTTACACTAGAGTTGAACTAGCTCTGTAAGCTGGTTCAAATAATTTTACACTAGAGTTGAACTAGCTCTACAGCCTAGTTCAAATAATCCTACACTAGAGTTGAAGTAGCTCTATAAGCTTGAACAAATAATTTTACGCTAGAGTCGAACTAGCTCTATAAGCTAGTTCAAATAATTTTACACTAGAGTTGAACTAGCTCCATAAGCTAGTTCAAATAATTTTACACTAGAGTTGAACCAGCTCTATAAGCTAGTTCAAATAATTTTACACTAGAGTTGAACTAGCTCTATAGCCTAGTACAAATAATTTTACACTAGAGTTCAACTAGCTCTATAAGCTTGTACAAATAATTTTACACTAGAGTTGAACTAGCTCTATAGTCTAGTACAAATAATTTTACAGTAGAGTTGAACTAGCTCTATAAGCTAGTTCAAGTAATTTTACACTGGAGTTGAACTAGCTCTATAAGCTTGCACAAATAATTTTACACTAGAGTTCAACTAGCTCTATAAGCTAGTTCAAATAATTTTACACTAGAGTTGAACTAGCTCTATAGGCTAGTACAAATAATTTTACACTAGAGTTGAACTAGCTCTATAAGCTTGTATAAATAATTTTACACTAGAGTTGAACTAGCTCTATAGTCTAGTATAAATAATTTTGCACTAGAGTTGAACTAGCTCTATAAGCTAGTTCAAATAATTTTACACTAGAGTTGAACTAGCTCTATAAGCTTGCAAAAATAATTTTACACTACAGTTCAACTAGCTCTATAAGCTAGTTGAAATAATTTTACACTAGAGTTGAACTAGTTCTATAGCCTAGTATAAATAATTTTACACTAGAGTTGAACTAGCTCTATAAGCTTGTACAAATAATTTTACACTAGAGTTGACTAGCTCGATAGTCTAGTACAAATAATTTACTGTAGAATTGAACTAGCTCTCTAGGCTAGTTCAAATAATTTTACACTAGAGTTGAACTAGCTCTATAGCCTAGTACAAATACTGTTACACTAGAGTTGAACTAGCTCTGTAAGCTGGTTCAAATAATTTTACACTAGAGTTGAACTAGCTCTATAAGCTTGTACAAACAGTTTTACACTAGAGTCGAACTAGCTCTATAAGCTAGTTCAAATAATTTTACAATAGAGTTGAACTAGCTCTATAAGCTAGTTCAAATAATTTTACACTAGAGTTGAACTAGCTCTATAAGCTAGTTCAAATAATTTTACACTAGAGTTGAACTAGCTCTATAGCCTAGTACAAATAATTTTACACTAGAGTTGAACTAGCTGTATAAGCTTGTACAAATAATTTTACACTAGAGTTGAACTAGCTCTATAAGCTAGTTCAAATAATTTTACACTAGAGTTGAACTAGCTCTATAAGCTAGTTCAAATAATTTTACACCAGAGTTGAAGTAGCTCTATAAACTTGCACAAATAATTTTACACTAGAGTTCAACTAGCTCTATAAGCTAGTTCAAATAATTTTACACTAGAGTTGAACTAGCTCTATAAGCTAGTTCAAATAATTTTACACTAAAGTTGAACTAGCTCTATAAGCTTTCAAAAATAATTTTACACTAGAGTTCAACTAGCTCTATAAGCTAGTTGAAATAATTTTACACTAGAGTTGAACTAGCTCTATAGCCTAGTATAAATAATTTTACACTAGAGTTGAACTAGCTCTATAAGCTTGTACAAATAATTTTACACTAGAGTTGACTAGCTCGATAGTCTAGTACAAATAATTTACAGTAGAATTGAACTAGCTCTATAGGCTAGTTCAAATAATTT
>NW_025228393.1:12865-13521 GCF_018294505.1 Triticum aestivum | reverse complement strand
AGCATTGTAAGCTGGTTCAAATAATTTTACACTAGAGTTGAACTAGCTCTATAGCCTAGTTCAAATAATCTTACACTAGAGTTGAACTAGCTCTATAAGCTTGTACAAACAGTTTTACACTAGAGTCGAACTAGCTCTATAAGCTAGTTTAAATAATTTTGCAATAGAGTTGAACTAGCTGTATAGCCTAGTACAAATAATTTTACACTAGAGTTGAACTAGCTCTATAAGCTTGTACAAATAATTTTACACTAGAGTTGAACTAGCTCTGTAAGCTGGATCAAATAATTTTACACTAGAGTTGAACTAGCTCTATAAGCTAGTTCAAATAATTTTACACCAGAGTTGAACTAGCTCTATAAACTTGCACAAATAATTTTACACTAGACTTCAACTAGCTCTATAAGCTAGTTCAAATAATTTTACACTAGAGTTGAACTAGCTCTATAAGCTAGTTAAAATAATTTTACACTAGAGTTGAGCGAGCTCTATAAGCTAGTTCAAATAATGTTACACTAGAGTTGAACTAGGTCTATAGACTAGTACAAATAATTTTACACTAGAGTTGAACTAGCTCTATAAGCTTGTATAAATAATTTTACACTAGAGTTGAACTAGCTCTATAGTCTAGTACAAATAATTTTGCACTAGAGTTG
>NW_025228393.1:5172-11744 GCF_018294505.1 Triticum aestivum | reverse complement strand
TGTTGAACTAGCTCTATAAGCTAGTTCAAATAATTTTACACTAGAGTTGAACTACCTCTATAAGCTAGTTCAAATAATTTTACACCAGAGTTGAACTAGCTCTATAAACTTGCACAAATAATTTTACACTAGAGTTCAACTAGCTCTATAAGCTAATTCAAATAATTTTACACTACAGTTGAACTAGCTCCATAAGCTAGTTCAAATAATTTTACACTAGAGTTGAACTAGCTCTATAAGCTAGTTCAAATAATTTTACACTAGAGTTGAACTAGCTCTATAGCCTAGTACAAATAATTTTGCACTAGAGTTGAACTAGCTCTATAAGCTTGTACAAATAATTTTACACTAGAGTTGAACTAGCTCTATAAGCTAGTTCAAATAATTTTACACTAGAGTTTAACTAGCTCTATAAGCTAGTTCAAATAATTTTATACCAGAGTTGAACTAGCTCTATAAACTTGCACAAATAATTTTACACTAGAGTTCAACTAGCTCTATAAGCTAGTTCAAATAATTTTACACTAGAGTTGAACTAGCTCTATAAGCTAGTTCAAATAATTTTACACTAGAGTTGAGCTAGCTCTATAAACTTGCACAAATAATTTTACACTAGAGTTCAACTAGCTCTATAAGCTAATTCAAATAATTTTACACTACAGTTGAACTAGCTCTATAAGCTAGTTCAAATAATTTTACACTAGAGTTGAACTAGCTCTATAAGCTAGTTCAAATAATTTTACACTAGAGTTGAACTAGCTCTATAGCCTAGTACAAATAATTTTGCACTAGAGTTGAACTAGCTCTATAAGCTTGTACAAATAATTTTACACTAGAGTTGAACTAGCTCTATAAGCTAGTTCAAATAATTTTACACTAGAGTTGAACTAGCTCTATAAGCTAGTTCAAATAATTTTATACCAGAGTTGAACTAGCTCTATAAACTTGCACAAATAATTTTACACTAGAGTTCAACTAGCTCTATAAGCTAGTTCAAATAATTTTACACTAGAGTTGAACTAGCTCTATAAGCTAGTTCAAATAATTTTACACTAGAGTTGAGCTAGCTCTATAAGCTAGTTCAAATAATGTTACACTAGAGTTGAACTAGCTCTATAGACTAGTACAAATAATTTTACACTAGAGTTGAACTAGCTTTATAAGCTTGTATAAATAATTTTACACAAGAGTTGAACTAGCTCTATAGTCTAGTACAAATAATTTTGCACTAGAGTTGAACTAGCTCTATAAGCTAGTTCAAATAATTTTACACTAGAGTTGAACTAGCTCTATAAGGTTGCAAAAATAATTTTACACTAGAGTTCAACTAGCTCTATAAGCTTGTTGAAATAATTTTACACTAGAGTTGAACTAGCTCTATAGCCTAGTATAAATAATTTTACACTAGAGTTGAACTAGCTCTATAAGCTTGTACAAATAATTTTACACTAGAGTTGACTAGCTCGATAGTCTAGTACAAATAGTTTACAGTAGAATTGAACTAGCTCTATAGCCTAGTACAAATACTTTTACACTAGAGTTGAACTAGCTCTGTAAGCTGGATCAAATAATTTTACACTAGAGTTGAACTAGCTCTATAGCCTAGTTCAAATAATCTTACACTATAGTTGAACTAGCTCTATAAGCTTGTACAAACAGTTTTACACTAGAGTCGAACTAGCTCTATAAGCTAGTTCAAATAATTTTGCAATAGAGTTGAACTAGCTCTATAAGCTAGTTCAAATAATTTTACACTAGAGTTGAACTAGCTCTATAAGCTAGTTCAAATAATTTTACACTAGAGTTGAACTAGCTCAATAGCCTAGTACAAATAATTTTACACTAGAGTTGAACTAGCTGTATAAGCTAGTTCAAATAATTTTACACTAGAGTTGAACTAGCTCTATAAGCTAGTTCAAATAATTTTACACCAGAGGTGAACCAGCTCTATAAACTTGCACAAATAATTTTAAACTAGAGTTCAACTAGCTCTATAAGCTAGTTTAAATAATTTTACACTACAGTTGAACTAGCTCTATAAGCTAGTTCAAATAATTTTACACTAGAGTTGAACTAGCTCTATAAGCTAGTTCAAATAATTTTACACTAGAGTTGAACTAGCTCTATAGCCTAGTACAAATAATTTTACACTAGAGTTGAACTAGCTCTATAGCCTAGTACAAATAATTTTACACTAGAGTTGAACTAGCTCTATAAGCTAGTTCAAATAATTTTACACTAGAGTTGAACTAGCTCTATAAGCTAGTTCAAATAATTTTACACCAGAGTTGAACTAGCTCTATAAACTTGCACAAATAATTTTACACTAGAGTTCAACTAGCTCTATATGATAGTTCAAATAATTTTACACTAGAGTTGAACTAGCTCTATAGCCTAGTACAAATAATTTTACACTAGAGTTGAACTAGCTCTATAAGATTGTACAAATAATTTTACACTAGAGTTGACTAGCTCTATAGTCTAGTACAAATAATTTTATAGTAGAATTGAACTAGCTCTATAAGCTAGTTCAAATAGTTTTACACTAGAGTTGAACTAGCTCTATAGACTAGTATAAATAAATTTACACTAGAGTTGAACTAGCTCTATAAGCTAGTTCAAATAATTTTACACTAGAGTCGAACTAGCTCTATAAGCTTGTACAAATACTTTTACACTAGATTTGAACTAGCTCTCTAGCCTAGTTCAAATAATCATACACTAGAGTTGAACTAGCTCTATAAGCTTGTACAAACAATTTTACACTAGAGTCGAACTAGCTCTATTAGCTAGTTCAAATAATTGTACATTAGAGTTTAACTAGCTCTATAGCCAAGTACAAATAATTTTACACTAGAGTTGAACTAGCTCTATAAGCTTGTACAAATAATTTTACACTAGAGTTGAACTAGCTCTATAGCCTAGTCCAAATAATCGTACAATAGAGTTGAACTAGCTCTATAAGCTTGTACAAACAATTTTACACTAGAGTCGAACTAGCTCTATAAGCTAGTTCAAATAATTTTACAACAGAGTTGAACTAGCTAATAAGCTAGTTCAAATAATTTTACACTAGAGTTGAGCTAGCTCTATAAGCTAGTTCAAATAATGTTACACTAGAGTTGAACTAGCTCTATAGGCTAGTACAAATAATTTTACACTAGAGTTGAACTAGCTCTCTAAGCTTGTATAAATAATTTTACACTAGAGTTGAACTAGCTCTATAGTCTAGTACAAATAATTTTGCACTAGAGTTGAACTAGCTCTATAAGCTAGTTCAAATAATTTTACACTAGAGTTGAACTAGCTCTATAAGCTTGCAAAAATAATTTTACACTACAGTTCAACTAGCTCTATAAGCTAGTTGAAATAATTTTACACTAGAGTTGAACTAGCTCTATAGCCTAGTATAAATAATTTTACACTAGAGTTGAACTAGCTCTATAAGCTTGTACAAATAATTTTACACTAGAGTTGACTAGCTCGATAGTCTAGTACAAATAATTTACAGTAGAATTGAACTAGCTCTATAGGCTAGTTCAAATAATTTTACACTAGAGTTGAACTAGCTCTATAGCCTAGTACAAATACTTTTACACTAGAGTTGAACTAGCTCTGTAAGCTGGATCAAATAATTTTACACTAGAGTTGAACTAGCTCTATAGCCTAGTTCAAATAATCTTACACTAGAGTTGAACTAGCTCTATAAGCTTGTACAAACAGTTTTACACTAGAGTCGAACTAGCTCTATAAGCTAGTTCAAATAATTTTGCAATAGAGTTGAACCAGCTCTATAAGCTAGTTCAAATAATTTTACACTAGAGTTGAACTAGCTCTATAAGCTAGTTCAAATAATTTTACACTAGAGTTGAACTAGCTCTATAGCCTAGTACAAATAAGTTTACACTAGAGTTGAACTAGCTGTATAAGCTTCTACAAATAATTTTACACTAGAGTTGAACTAGCTCTATAAGCTAGTTCAAATAATTTTACACCAGAGTTGAACTAGCTCTATAAACTTGCACAAATAATTTTAAACTAGAGTTCAACTAGCTCTATAAGCTAGTTCAAATAATTTTACACTACAGTTGAACTAGCTCTATAAGCTAGTTCAAATAATTTTACACTAGAGTCTAACTAGCTCTATAAGCTAGTTCAAATAATTTTACACTAGAGTTGAACTAGCTCTATAGCCTAGTACAAATAATTTTACACTAGAGTTGAACTAGCTCTATAGCCTAGTACAAATAATTTTACACTAGAGTTGAACTAGCTCTATAAGCTAGTTCAAATAATTTTACACTACAGTTGAACTAGCTCTATAAGCTAGTTCAAATAATTTTACACCAGAGTTGAACTAGCTCTATAAACTTGCACAAATAATTTTACACTAGAGTTCAACTAGCTCTATAAGCTAGTTCAAATAATTTTACACTAGAGTTGAACTAGCTCTATAAGCTAGTTCAAATAATTTTACACTAGAGTTGAGCTAGCTCTATAAGCTAGTTCAAATAATGTTACACTAGAGTTGAACTAGCTCTATAGACTAGTACAAATAATTTTACACTAGAGTTGAACTAGCTCAATAAGCTTGTATAAATAATTTTACACTAGAGTTGAACTAGCGCTATAGTCTAGTACAAATAATTTTGCACTAGAGTTGAACTAGCTCTATAAGCTAGTTCAAATAATTTTACACTAGAGTTGAACTAGCTCTATAAGCTTGCAAAAATAATTTTACACTAGAGTTCAACTAGCTCTATAAGCTAGTTGAAATAATTTTACACTAGAGTTGAACTAGCTCTATAGCCTAGTATAAATAATTTTACACTAGAGTTGAACTAGCTCTATAAGCTTGTACAAATAATTTTACACTAGAGTTGACTAGCTCGATAGTCTAGTACAAATAATTTACAGTAGAATTGAACTAGCTCTATAGGCTACTTCAAATAATTTTACACTAGAGTTGAATTAGCTCTATAGCCTAGTACAAATACTTTTACACTAGAGTTGAACTAGCTCTGTAAGCTGGTTCAAATAATTTTACACTAGAGTTGAACTAGCTCTATAGCCTAGTTCAAATAATCTTACACTAGAGTTGAACTAGCTCTATAAGCATGTACAAACAATTTTACACTAGTGTCGAACTAGCTCTATAAGCTAGTTCAAATAATTTTACACTAGAGTTGAACTAGCTCTATAAGCTAGTTCAAATAATTGTACACTAGAGTTGAACTAGCTCTATAAGCTAGTTCAAATAATTTTACACTAGAGTTGAACTAGCTCTATAGCGTAGTACAAATAATTTTACACTAGAGTTGAACTAGCTCTATAAGCTTGTACAAATAATTTTACACTAGAGTTGAACTAGCTCTATAAGCTAGTTCAAATAATTTTACACTAGAGTTGAACTAGCTCTATAAGCTAGTTCAAATAATTTTACACCAGAGTTGAACTAGCTCTATAAACTTGCACAAATAATTTTACACTAGAGTTCAACTAGCTCTATATGATAGTTCAAATAATTTTACACTAGAGTTGAACTAGCTCTATAGCCTAGTACAAATAATTTTACACTAGAGTTGAACTAGCTCTATAAGATTGTACGAATAATTTTACACTAGAGTTGACTAGCTCTATAGTCTAGTACAAATAATTTTATAGTAGAATTGAACTAGCTCTATAAGCTAGTTCAAATAGTTTTACACTAGAGTTGAACTAGCTCTATAGACTAGTATAAATAAATTTACACTAGAGTTGAACTAGCTCTATAAGCTAGTTCAAATAATTTTACACTAGAGTTGAACAAGCTCTATAAGCCTGTACAAATAATTTTACACTAGAGTCGAACTACCTCTATAAGCTTGTACAAATACTTTTACACTAGATTTGAACTAGCTCTCTAGCCTAGTTCAAATAATCATACACTAGAGTTGAACTAGCTCTATAAGCTTGTACAAACAATTTTACACTAGAGTCGAACTAGCTCTATTAGCTAGTTCAAATAATTGTACATTAGAGTTTAACTAGCTCTATAGCCAAGTACAAATAATTTTACACTAGAGTTGAACTAGCTCTATAAGCTTGTACAAATAATTTTACACTAGAGTTGAACTAGCTCTATAGCCTAGTCCAAATAATCGTACACTAGAGTTGAACTAGCTCTATAAGCTTGTACAAACAATTTTACACTAGAGTCGAACTAGCTCTATAAGCTAGTTCAAATAATTTTACAACAGAGTTGAACTAGCTAATAAGCTAGTTCAAATAATTTTACACTAGAGTTGAGCTAGCTCTATAAGCTAGTTCAAATAATGTTACACTAGAGTTGAACTAGCTCTATAGGCTAGTACAAATAATTTTACACTAGAGTTGAACTAGCTCTCTAAGCTTGTATAAATAATTTTACACTAGAGTTGAACTAGCTCTATAGTCTAGTACAAATAATTTTGCACTAGAGTTGAACTAGCTCTATAAGCTAGTTCAAATAATTTTACACTAGAGTTGAACTAGCTCTATAAGCTTGCAAAAATAATTTTACACTACAGTTCAACTAGCTCTATAAGCTAGTT
>NW_025228393.1:0-1053 GCF_018294505.1 Triticum aestivum | reverse complement strand
ACTAGCTCTATAGCCTAGTACAAATACTTTTACACTAGAGTTGAACTAGCTCTGTAAGCTGGATCAAATAATTTTACACTAGAGTTGAACTAGCTCTATAGCCTAGTTCAAATAATCTTACACTATAGTTGAACTAGCTCTATAAGCTTGTACAAACAGTTTTACACTAGAGTCGAACTAGCTCTATAAGCTAGTTCAAATAATTTTGCAATAGAGTTGAACTAGCTCTATAAGCTAGTTCAAATAATTTTACACTAGAGTTGAACTAGCTCTATAAGCTAGTTCAAATAATTTTACACTAGAGTTGAACTAGCTCAATAGCCTAGTACAAATAATTTTACACTAGAGTTGAACTAGCTGTATAAGCTTGTACAAATAATTTTACACTAGAGTTGAACTAGCTCTATAAGCTAGTTCAAATAATTTTACACTAGAGTTGAACTAGCTCTATAAGCTAGTTCAGATAATTTTACACCAGAGGTGAACTAGCTCTATAAACTTGCACAAATAATTTTAAACTAGAGTTCAACTAGCTCTATAAGCTAGTTCAAATAATTTTACACTAGAGTTGAACTAGCTCTATAAGCTAGTTCAAATAATTTTACACTAGTGTTGAGCTAGCTCTATAAGCTAGTTCAAATAATGTTACACCAGAGTTGAACTAGCTCTATAGACTAGTACAAATAATTTTACACTAGAGTTGAACTAGCTCTATAAGCTTGTATAAATAATTTTACACTAGAGTTGAACTAGCTCTATAGTCTAGTACAAATAATTTTGCACTAGAGTTGAACTAGCTCTATAAGCTAGTTCAAATAATTTTACACCAGAGTTGAAGTAGCTCTATAAACTTGCACAAATAATTTTACACTAGAGTTCAACTAGCTCTATAAGCTAGTTCAAATAATTTTACACTAGAGTTGAACTAGCTCTATAAGCTAGTTCAAATAATTTTACACTAGAGTTGAACTAGCTCTATAAGCTTTCAAAAATAATTTTACACTAGAGTTCAACTAGCTCTATAAGCTAGTTGAAATAATTTTACACTAGAGT
>NW_025228392.1:42991-65198 GCF_018294505.1 Triticum aestivum | reverse complement strand
ATAAATTCTCCCAGTCAATCTCGTCGGCTTGTGATCCTGGCATGGTTAGCAGCAATAGAAACACACAAGAATATGATCCTACAGACTACGAAAAAGTGGTGGTGGTGGGTGTCACAAATCCGTCAAGCAAATCTCAAATTCTTACCAGTTCTTACCCAGCAGCAGGCGGTGATCGGCAACCGTTGTAGTCAAAAACTCTCAAAGCTTGGATAGAGCGATTACCAGGGAGAGTCAAACGCACGACGCAGATGTATGTGGAGCTGGGAAGACTTATAATATGGTAGCAAAAAGGGTCAGCAATAATCAATTCAGAGATGCAAAGTTGAATAAACGCTCAACGACGGTACTGTGCTGGTCCTAGGCTAGACTGTGCTAGAGACGCGAGCCTAGAACACTAACAAAATCACGGCGCGGCACGTAAACAAGGGAAAAGCACACTCTGAATTTTCTTTTTCGCTCTTTTTTTTTGCGCTCTTTTTTTTGCGCTGCTTTTTTTTTTGCGAAAAATCACTATAATGGCGAGTGTCTCAAAACTCTTCCTAGCTCAAACTGACAGGATGGGCACGAAAATTTTTCGACCAAATTTTTTTTTTTCGACTGCCCGGACCCAAAAACTGGAAACGGGTCAAAAAAAACTTCCTATAATGGCACCTGTCTCAAAACACTCAGAAACACCTAAAAATAGGATAGCCAGAAATTTTTTCGAAAAATGCGTTTTCGAAAAATTTTGGGCCTAAACGGAGCGTGGCTACCCGACTCTTTTTTTTTCGAAACCTACTCCGGCAAGGAAACACGAATCGGAATCTAGATGGATCTCGAAAACAAACCTAATAAGCAAGGAACTCGGATTGGTAGTGGATATATGGTGGTGGTATATGGCAGCGGTGGTGGTAGCGGTGGTAGTATATGGATATGGATCGGTGGTGGTATATGGGCACGGATTGGTGGTGGTATATGAATACGGATTCGGTGCGGTGGTGGTAGATGGCAGGGGTGATGATGATGGTGCGGCGGCGGCGTGACAACTTCTGACCAGAACTCGAAACTCTAAAGACTAGACTCTAAGACCAGCAACTAGACACGATGATGCAACCGCAAATTCAACAAAGCAAAACCCTAAAAAGATTATGCAAGGCTCAGATTGGTTCGGATATGATGAACTAACCCTAAATTTTTTTGTGGCTTTTTCGTGGACTATAGGTATGAAGAACAGACTCGATCTAAACTACGAAAAACTGTAAAATCTCACCGAGCAACCTGGAAATCTGATACCACTTGATAGAGGCGGAGGTGTCCCGTCTTTCGATGAGATGGTGGATTTCGCTTTGGTGGAAGTCGACTTTGACGATCAGACTACGAACGTGCGAGGACGTCGCGCCTTAGCAATCACTAAACCAACTCCGATAGGTTATTGACCACGCCGGAGCACGATCAACCTGACCACGAGGGTCTGTTTCCTGCGAGCAAACGCAGAACAAGCAAGAAACTGAGATTGCAATCTGGATATTGCGAATATAAGATGAAAGCTTTATTGATCAAGGTGGGGTTCTGTGACGCCTTTGTCTGGTCGTTGAACACAAACGAAGTACGCGAAGTTGCAGCTATGGCGAACTTTTAATCTAAACAAAACCCAAAGTCTAAACGATGCCCTAAGGGCTGTATATATGGAGGAAGAGGGGGGAATTTCGTGGCCCTTGGTGGAGGGGTCCGAAATCAACCCTATCTCTTGTTTCCCCACACATACGGACTCTAAAAATAGCCTATACTTATGTATTTCGAAATTACATGGGCCTGGCCCAATAATAAGGTGACGCAGCACCTAAAATAGCCTCGGGACAAAATTTATGAAGTGGCATCTTGTATATTTCGTCCAAGGCTTCATGCACCCATTATGGTGGCTTCAAAGTCCTGAAATCATCACTTGTAACTCCGTTCTTGTTCCCCTTGCGCATGCCATCATCTCCATGCTTGTTCTTGCTCCAATGTTCATCCTTCTCCAAGCTAGGCCCTTCATTTGTAAGCAAAACAAATGTATCCAATTTAGGCAGCATCATATTCTCATGAACATTACAATCATTACCAAGAAACGAAAGTACCTGGTAATTTAGTTGGCGTGCACGAGCTCTAGTAATTGGTCCAGTATGTATAGCAGCAGGGGCTGTGGGTGTAACAATTGTATTGATGTCCTCATCAAACAAGCATGGAGATGATGGCATGCGCAAGGGGAACAAGAACGGAGTTACAAGTGATGATTTCAGGACTTTGAAGCCACCATAATGGGTGCATGAAGCCTTGGACGAAATATACAAGATGCCACTTCATAAATTTCGTCCCGAGGCTATTTTAGGTGCTGCGTCACCTTATTATTGGGCCAGGCCCATGTAATTTCGAAATACATAAGTATAGGCTATTTTTAGAGTCCATATGTGTGGGGAAACAAGAGATAGGGTTGATTTCGGACCCCTCCACCAAGGGCCACGAAATTCCCCCCTCTTCCTCCATATATACAGCCCTTAGGGCATCGTTTAGACTTTGGGTTTTGTTTAGATTAAAAGTTCGCCATAGCTGCAACTTCACGTACTTCGTTTGTGTTCAACGACCAGACAAAGGCGTCACAGAACCCCATCTTGATCAATAAAGCTTTCATCTTATATTCGCAATATCCAGATTGCAATCTTAGTTTCTTGCTTGTTCTTCGTTTGCTCGCAGGAAACAGACCCTCGTGGTCAGGTTGATCGTGCTCCCGCGTGGTCAATAACCTCTCGGAGTTGGTTTAGCGATTGCTAAGGCGCGACGTCCTCGCACGTTCGTAGTCGGATCGTCAAAGTCGACTTCCAACAAAGCGATATCCATCATCTCATCGAAAGACGGGACACCTCCGCCTCTATCAAGTGGTATCAGATTTCCAGGTTGCTCGGTGAGATTTTACAGTTTTTCGTAGTTTAGATCGAGTCTGTTCTTCATACCTACAGTCCACGAAAAAGCCACACAAAAAAAATTAGGGTTAGTTCATCATATCCGAACCAATCTGAGCCTTTGCATAATCTTTTTAGGGTTTTGCTTTGTTGAATTTGCGGTTGCATCGTCGGTCTAGTTGCTGGTCTTAGAGTCTAGTCTTTTAGAGTTTCGAGTTCTGGTCATAAGTTGTCACGCCGCCGCCGCACCATCATCATCGCCCCTGCCATCTACCACCACCGCTCCGAATCCGTATCCATATAACACCACCAATCCGTGCCCATATACCACCACCGATCCATATCCATATACTACCACCGCTACCACCACCGCTGCCATATACCACCACCATATATCCACTACCAATCCGAGTTCCTTGCTTATTAGGTTTGTTTTCGAGATCCATCTAGATTCCGATTCGTGTTTCCTTGCCGGAATAGGTTTCGGAAAAAAAAGAGTCGGGTAGCCACGCTCCGTTTAGGCCCAAAATTTTTCGAAAACGCATTTTTCGAAAAAAATTCTGGCTATCCTATTTTTAGGTGTTTCTGAGTGTTTTGAGACAGGTGCCATTATAGGCAGGTTTTTTTTGACCCGTTTCCAGTTTTTGGGTCCGGACAGTCGAAAAAAAAAAATTTGGTCGAAAAATTTCGTGCCCATCCTGTCAGTTTGAGCTAGGAAGAGTTTTGAGACACTCGCCATTATAGTGATTTTTCGCAAAAAAAAAAGCAGCACAAAAAAAAAGAGCGCAAAAAAAAAGATTGAAAAAAAAAATTCAGAGTGTGCTTTTCCCTTGTTTACGTGCCGCGCCGTGATTTTGTTGGTGTTCTAGGCTCGCGTCTCTAGCACAGTCTAGCCTAGGACCAGCACAGTACCGTCGTTGACCGTTTATTCAACTTTGCATCTCTGAATTGATTATTGCTGACCCTTTTTGCTACCATAGTATAAGCCTTCCCAGCTCCACATACATCTACGTCGTGCGTTTGACTCTCCCTGGTAATCGCTCTATCCAAGCTTTGAGAGTTTTGACTACAACGGTTGCCGATCACCGCCTGTTGCTGGGTAAGAACTGGTAAGAATTTGAGTTTTGCTTGACGGATTTGTGACACCCACCACCACCACTTGTTCGTAGTCTGTAGGATCATATTCTTGTGTGTTTCTATTGCTGCTAACCATGCCAGGATCACAAGCCGACGAGATTGACTGGGAGAATTTATCGAACAAGGAGCTTCATGATAAGTTTCAGCAAATGATGACTGAACAGGTGCAAGATGTGCTGAACAATTTTGAAGAGGCCATGGAGAAGATCACTGGCCTTGACAAGACGTTCGAAACAAAGCTCGATAACAGATTTAATGAATTGCTCGCGCGTTTTCCACCACCACCACCCGCTGCACCTAACGCACCTCTCCAACAATACTATTCGTTATCGTCATCCTATTCCTAGGCTAGATGATATGCTTGATGAATTGAGTGGCTCTACAATATTCTCCAAAGTTGATTTACGTAGTGGATACCATCAAATTCGTATGAAATTGGGAGATGAATGGAAAACAGCATTCAAAACTAAGTTTGGATTATATGAGTGGTTAGTCATGCCTTTTGGGTTAACTAATGCACCTAGTACTTTCATGAGATTAATGAATGAAGTTTTACGTGCTTTCATTGGACGATTTGTGGTAGTTTACTTTGATGACATATTGATTTATAGCAGATCTTTGGAAGAGCATTTGGAACATTTACGTGCTGTTTTTATTGCTCTACGTGATGCACGTTTGTTTGGTAACCTTGGGAAGTGCACCTTTTGCACCGACCGAGTATCTTTTCTTGGCTATGTTGTTACTCCACAGAGAATTGAAGTTGATAAAGCCAAGATTTAAGCTATTGAGAGTTGGCCGCAACCCAAAACGGTCACACAAGTGAGGAGTTTTCTTGGCCTCGCTGGATTCTATAGGCGTTTTGTGAGAGATTTCAGCACCATTGCTGCACCGCTCAATGAGCTTACAAAGAAAGATGTGCCTTTTCTTTGGGGTACCGCACAGGAAGAAGCCTTCACGGTATTGAAAGATAAGTTGACACATGCTCCTTTACTCCAACTTCCTGATTTTAATAAGACTTTTGAGCTTGAATGTGATGCTAGTGGAATTGGATTAGGAGGTGTGTTATTACAAGATGGCAAACCTGTTGCATACTTTTCTGAAAAATTGAGTGGGCCTAGTCTGAATTATTCTACTTATGATAAAGAATTATATGCTCTTGTTCGGACTTTAGAAACATGGCAACATTATTTATGGCCCAAAGAATTTGTTATACATTCTGATCATGAATCTTTGAAACATATTAAAAGTCAAGCTAAACTAAATCGTAGACATGCTAAATGGGTTGAATTCATTGAGACTTTCCCTTATGTCATTAAACACAAGAAGGGAAAAGAAAATGTTATTGCTGATGCATTGTCTCGTCGCTATAGTATGCTTTCACAACTTGACTTCAAAATATTTGGTTTGGAGACCATCAAAGATCAATATGTGCATGATGCTGATTTTAAAGATGTAATGCAGAATTGTAAAGAAGGAAGAATGTGGAACAAGTTTGTTGTTAACGATGGATTTGTGTTTCGTGCTAACAAGCTATGCATTCCAGCTAGCTCCGTTCGTCTTTTGTTGTTGCAGGAGGCGCATGGAGGAGGATTAATGGGACACTTTGGCGTGAAGAAGACGGAGGACGTACTTGCTACACATTTCTTTTGGCCAAAGATGAGACAGGATGTTGAGCGTTTTATTGCTCGCTGCACTACATGTCAAAAAGCTAAGTCACGACTCAATCCTTATGGTTTATATATGCCTTTGCCTGTACCTAGTGTTCCTTGGGAGGATATATCTATGGACTTTGTTTTAGGTTTACCTCGAACAAAGAAGGGGAGGGATAGCATATTTGTTGTCATGGATAGATTCTCGAAAATGGCACACTTTGATAGAGGCAAAGGTGTCCCGTCTTTCGATGAGATGGTGGATTTCGCTTTGGTGGAAGTCGACTTTGACGATCCGACTACGAACGTGCGAGGACGTCGCGCCTTAGCAATCGCTAAACCAACTCCGAGAGGTTATTGACCACGCCGGAGCACGATCAACCTGACCACGAGGGTCTGTTTCCTGCGAGCAAACGAAGAACAAGCAAGAAACTAAGATTGCAATCTGGATATTGCGAATATAAGATGAAAGCTTTATTGATCAAGGTGGGGTTCTGTGACGCCTTTGTCTGGTCGTTGAACACAAACGAAGTACGCGAAGTTGCAGCTATGGCGAACTTTTAATCTAAACAAAACCCAAAGTCTAAACGATGCCCTAAGGGCTGTATATATGGAGGAAGAGGGGGGAATTTCGTGGCCCTTGGTGGAGGGGTCCGAAATCAGCCCTATCTCTTGTTTCCCCACACATACGGACTCTAAAAATAGCCTATACTTATGTATTTCGAAATTACATGGGCCTGGCCCAATAATAAGGTGACGCAGCACCTAAAATAGCCTCGGGACGAAATTTATGAAGTGGCATCTTGTATATTTCGTCCAAGGCTTCATGCACCCATTATGGTGGCTTCAAAGTCCTGAAATCATCACTTGTAACTCCGTTCTTGTTCCCCTTGCGCATGCCATCATCTCCATGCTTGTTTGATGAGGACATCAATACAATTGTTACACCCACAGCCCCTGCTGCTATACATACTGGACCAATTACTAGAGCTCGTGCACGCCAACTAAATTACCAGGTACTTTCGTTTCTTGGTAATGATTGTAATGTTCATGAGAATATGATGCTGCCTAAATTGGATACATTTGTTTTGCTTACAAATGAAGGGCCTAGCTTGGAGAAGGATGAACATTGGAGCAAGAACAAGCATGGAGATGATGGCATGCGCAAGGGGAACAAGAACGGAGTTACAAGTGATGATTTCAGGACTTTGAAGCCACCATAATGGGTGCATGAAGCCTTGGACGAAATATACAAGATGCCACTTCATAAATTTTGTCCCGAGGCTATTTTAGGTGTTGCGTCACCTTATTATTGGGCCAGGCCCATGTAATTTCGAAATACATAAGTATAGGCTATTTTTAGAGTCCGTATGTGTGGGGAAACAAGAGATAGGGTTGATTTCGGACCCCTCCACCAAGGGCCACGAAATTCCCCCCTCTTCCTCCATATATACAGCCCTTAGGGCATCGTTTAGACTTTGGGTTTTGTTTAGATTAAAAGTTCGCCATAGCTGCAACTTCGCATACTTCGTTTGTGTTCAACGACCAGACAAAGGCGTCACAGAACCCCACCTTGATCAATAAAGCTTTCATCTTATATTCGCAATATCCAGATTGCAATCTTAGTTTCTTGCTTGTTCTTCGTTTGCTCGCAGGAAACAGACCCTCGTGGTCAGGTTGATCGTGCTTCGGCGTGGTCAATAACCTCTCGGAGTTGGTTTAGCGATTGCTAAGGCGCGACGTCCTCGCACGTTCGTAGTCGGATCGTCAAAGTCGACTTCCACCAAAGCGATATCCATCATCTCATCGAAAGACGGGACACCTTTGCCTCTATCAAGTGGTATCAGATTTCCAGGTTGCTCGGTGAGATTTTACAGTTTTTCGTAGTTTAGATCGAGTCTGTTCTTCATACCTACAGTCCACGAAAAAGCCACAAAAAAAAAATTAGGGTTAGTTCATCATATCCGAACCAATCTGAGCCTTTGCATAATCTTTTTAGGGTTTTGCTTTGTTGAATTTGCGGTTGCATCGTCGTGTCTAGTTGCTGGTCTTAGAGTCTAGTCTTTTAGAGTTTCGAGTTCTGGTCATAAGTTGTCACGCCGCCGCCGCACCATCATCATCACCCCTGCCATCTACCACCACCGCTTATCCGCCACCGCTTCGAATCCGTATCCATATACCACCACCAATCCGAGTTCTTGTCATATTAGGTTTGTTTTCGAGATCCCTCTAGATTCCGATTCGTGTTTCCTTGCCGGAGTAGGTTTCGGAAAAAAAAAAAAGTATGCCCACTCAATTTTTCAGAAAAGTATGCAACAGGTTTGCCATCTTGTAATAACACACCTCCTAATCCAATTCCACTAGCATCACAGTCAAGCTCAAAAGTCTTATTAAAATCAGGAAGTTGGAGTAAAGGAGCATGTGTCAACTTATCTTTCAATACCGTGAAGGCTTCTTCCTGTGCGGTACCCCAAAGAAAAGGCACATCTTTCTTTGTAAGCTCATTGAGAGGTGCAGCAATGGTGCTGAAATCTCTCACAAAACGCCTATAGAATCCAGCAAGGCCAAGAAAACTCCTCACTTGTGTGACCGTTTTGGGCTGCGGCCAACTCTCAATAGCTTCAATCTTGGCTTTATCAACTTCAATTCCCTGTGGAGTAACAACATAGCCAAGAAAAGATACTCGGTCGGTGCAAAAGGTGCACTTCCCAAGGTTACCAAACAAACGTTGATAGAGGCAAAGGTGTCCCGTCTTTCGATGAGATGGTGGATTTCGCTTTGGTGGAAGTCGACTTTGACGATCCGACTACGAACGTGCGAGGACGTCGCGCCTTAGAAATCGCTAAACCAACTCCGAGAGGTTATTGACCACACCGGAGCACGATCAACCTGACCTCGAGGGTCTGTTTCCTGCGAGCAAACGAAGAACAAGCAAGAAACTGAGATTGCAATCTGGATATTGCGAATATAAGATGAAAGCTTTATTGATCAAGGTGGGGTTCTGTGACGCCTTTGTCTGGTCGTTGAACACAAACGAAGTACGCGAAGTTGCAGCTATGGCGAACTTTTAATCTAAACAAAACCCCAAAGTCTAAACGATGCCCTAAGGGCTGTATATATGGAGGAAGAGGGGGGAATTTCGTGGCCCTTGGTGGAGGGGTCCGAAATCAACCCTATCTCTTGTTTCCCCACACATACGGACTCTAAAAATAGCCTATACTTATGTATTTCGAAATTACATGGGCCTGGCCCAAAAATAAGGTGACGCAGCACCTAAAATAGCCTCGGGACGAAATTTATGAAGTGGCATCTTGTATATTTCGTCCAAGGCTTCATGCACCCATTATGGTGGCTTCAAAGTCCTGAAATCATCACTTGTAACTCCGTTCTTGTTCCCCTTGCGCATGCCATCATCTCCATGCTTGTTCTTGCTCCAATGTTCATCCTTCTCCAAGCTAGGCCCTTCATTTGTAAGCAAAACAAATGTATCCAATTTAGGCAGCATCATATTCTCATGAACATTACAATCATTACCAAGAAACGAAAGTACCTGGTAATTTAGTTGGCGTGCACGAGCTCTAGTAATTGGTCCAGTATGTATAGCAGCAGGGGCTGTGGGTGTAACAATTGTATTGATGTCCTCATCAAACAAGCATGGAGATGATGGCATGCGCAAGGGGAACAAGAACGGAGTTACAAGTGATGATTTCAGGACTTTGAAGCCACCATAATGGGTGCATGAAGCCTTGGACGAAATATACAAGATGCCACTTCATAAATTTCGTCCCGAGGCTATTTTAGGTGCTGCGTCACCTTATTATTGGGCCAGGCCCATGTAATTTCGAAATACATAAGTATAGGCTATTTTTAGAGTCCGTATGTGTGGGGAAACAAGAGATAGAGTTGATTTCGGACCCCTCCACCAAGGGCCACGAAATTCCCCCCTCTTCCTCCATATATACAGCCCTTAGGGCATCGTTTAGACTTTGGGTTTTGTTTAGATTAAAAGTTCGCCATAGCTGCAACTTCGCGTACTTCATTTGTGTTCAACGACCAGACAAAGGCGTCACAGAACCCCACCTTGATCAATAAAGCTTTCATCTTATATTCGCAATATCCAGATTGCAATCTCAGTTTCTTGCTTGTTCTTCGTTTGCTCGCAGGAAACAGACCCTCGTGGTCAGGTTGATCGTGCTCCGGCGTGGTCAATAACCTCTCGGAGTTGGTTTAGCGAATGCTAAGGCGCGACGTCCTCACACGTTCGTAGTCGGATCGTCAAAGTCGACTTCCAACAAAGCGATATCCATCATCTCATCGAAAGACGGGACACCTCCGCCTCTATCAACGCGCACCAGTGAAGCCATAGAGATGTGCAGTGGTAGTGAGGGTAGAGTAGTGAGTAGGGCCTAATAAGTCCATGTGAAGCAGCTCGAAGGGGCGTGATGTAGTCATGATTGTCCTTGAGGATGCTTGGCCCTGGTCATCTTCCCGGCTTCACAAGCACCACATAGATGATCCTTCTTGAACTTGACGCCCTCGATGCCAATGATATGCTTCTTCTTCACGAGAGTGTGCAAGTTCCTCATGCCCGCATGTCCTAGCCTTCCATGCCAAAGCCAACACTCTGAAGCTTTTGCTAGAAGACATACGGCAAGCCATAGTCTTGCGGAGAAATCTACCATATACAGATCACCTCTTCTATATTCTTCGAAGACTAGAGATTTGTCAGTTTCGATAGGCACAAGAGAATGATATTTTCCAAATACCACAATCATGTTCAGATCGCAAAGTATTGAGAGAGACATTAAGTTGTAAGCAAGGGATTCAACAAGCATCACTTTATCCATGTGTTGATCCTTTGAGATAGCAACTCTACCTAGGCCCAATACCTTGTTTTTACCAGTGTTAGCGAACGTGATGTGGCTTTTAGTAGATGGACGTAGGGTTGAATCCATGAGAAGACTTCGATCATCAGTCATGTAGCTTTTGGAGTCATACCCTACAGTGTAGTTAGCGGGATAGGCTTCACCAAGAGTATTGTGAAGCACAAACATATAGCGAACAAGCACGCTATCAAAGTTAAGATTCTTGTTTGGTAAGGTAGGATGCTCGTCAAGAAACCCTGGGACGAAATAAATGGTAAGACCATTCTGGCACTTTATCTTGCATCCCACAAGATGTTTTAGGACCCTAGCATTGGCGTTAGAAGTCTTTGATTTCCGGCTGGAGACCTTTCCCTACAAGAGAAGTTAATCCTTCTTAACTATCCACATCTTCAGGTGTGGCTTAGAAGCAAAAAGTGTAAGTGCAAGATCTGACAACTTTGGCTTTGGGGCCCTAGCAAATAGTTTTGCAGGAGGTGAATAATACTCATAAGAATATGCAGAAAAGTTTCTTGATTTGTGAACATAGCAGTTAGAAGAAACACGCTCATATTCAGGAGTCTGATGATAGTTTCCCTGTAAAACATTAGCGTTAGGGTGACCTTGTGAGGTCCTCTATTTGTATGAAGCCTTAGGGCCATATGAAGCCTTTGGTCTGGGGTTTGTCTTCTTCCTAGGTGGTGTCATGACGACAGTCACGGGAAGCTTCTCAAGGCAACTTTTGGGCACCCAGATCTTCTTCAAAGGTGGCCCATTCCTGCAGTTAGTACCAATAAACCTGGCAAACACTTCACCATTCTGATCCGTAAACAACTTATAATTGGTGGCAAAGGATTCATCGATGATAATGGGGTTAGCACAGGTGAAACCAGATAAGGTGGATGGGTCCCCTAAAGGGCCCTTTGCAGCAACCCATGTGGTTTTGGGGTACTGCTCAGGCTTCCAGTAAGAACCATCAACATTCATTTTTCTCTCGAACCCAACACCCTCTTTCCTAGGGTTTCGGTTCAAAATCTATTTCTTAAGGACATCACATAGTGTCTAACGCCGTTTGAGGCTTTTGTGCATGCCTGTTTCAAGCAATGTCTTCAACCTAGCATTCTCATCGGCAACAGTAGTGGTATCCTTAGTGGAGAGGTTAGTTACCACATCAGCAGTTGAAGATATTGCAATATCAGAGGTAGTAGAACATTCAGCAATAGAGACAACATTGTCACACTCAAGACATTTTAAACATGGTGGCACAAAGTCTTCCTGAGCGGAACTGATCTGTTGAGCGAGTAGTGAATCGTTCTCCTTTTGAAGATCTTCATGAGACGCTCTCAATTTCTCAAAATCTTGCTTCCTTTGAAGATAATCGTAGGAAAGCTTCTCATGAGTGGATGAGAGGGTTTCATGACGACTTTCAAATTCCTCATACGTAACACGAAGATTTTTGATGTCTTCGATTAAGGACTGAGTTTGATTCATTTCCGCGTCCAACAGGCCATCGCTTTTGTTGATAGAGGTGAGGGTCCCGATGTTTCGATGAGATGGTGGCTATTGTTTTCTGTGGGAGTCGACTTTGACGATCCGACTACGAACGTGCGAGACGTCGCGCCTTAGCAATCGCTAAACCAACTTCCGAGGGTTATTGACCACGCCGGAGCACGATCAACCTGACCACGAGGGTCTGTTTCCTGCGAGCAAACGAAGAACAAGCAAGAAACTGAAATTGCAATCTGGATATTGCGAATATAAGATGAAAGCTTTATTGATCAAGGTGGGGTTCTGTGACGTCTTGGTCTGGTCGTTGGACACAAACGAAGTACGCGAAGTTGCAGCTATGGTGAACTTTTGATCTAAACAAAACCCAAAGTCTAAACGACGCCCTAAGGGTTGTATATATGGAGGAAGAGGGGGGAATTTCGTGGCCCTTGAGGGTGGGGTCCGAAACCAACCCTAACTCTTATTTCCCCACACATACGGACTCTCAAAATAGCCTATACTTAAGTATTTCGAAATTACATGGGCCTGGCCCATTAATAAGGTGACGCAGCACCTAGAATAGCCTATGGACGAATATTATGAAGTGGCATCTTGTATATTTCGTCCAAGGCTTCATGCACTCCTTATGGCGGCTTTAAAGTCCTGAAATCATCACTTGTAACTCCGTTCTTGATCCCCTTGCGCATGCCATCAACTCCATGTGTGTTCTTGCTCCAATGTTCATCCTTCTCCAAGCTAGGCCCTTCATTTGTAAGCAAAACAAATGTATCCAATTTAGGCAGCATCATAATCTCATGAACATTAGAATCATTACCAAGAAACGAAAGTACCTGGTAATTTAATTGGCGTGCGCGAGCTCTAGTAATTGGTCCAGTATATGTAATAGTAGGGGTTGTGGGTGTAACAATGGTATTGATGTCCTCATCATTTGTCTAGCAACTTTTGAATGTGTTCCACAGCAGTTTGTTATTCTGTTGCAATTTTAGCAAGAGCTTTATAACTAGGTTTGGATTCACACTCAGAGCCATCTTCACTGGAGGTTTGAAAGTAAGCATCGCGTGAGTTTACCTTGGCACCTCTTGCCATGAAGCAGTAGGTCGGAGCAGAGTCGTCCTCATCATTGGCTTCAGCATCGGTGACGTGACCATTGTCTTCAGTGTTGAAGATGGACTTGGCGATGAATGCCGAAGCTAGAGCCAGGCTTGCCACACCTGAATCAGACTCCTCCTCAGACTCTACCTCTGCCTCCTCAGAAGCAGACTCCTCCTCTGAATCCATATCCTTGCCAATGAATGCACGAGCCTTGCCAGATGAGCTCTTCTTGTGAGACGAAGACTTTGAAGAAGACTTTGAAGATTTCTTTTTCTTCTTGTCGTCAAAATCATATTCCCTGCTCTTCTTCTTCTCCTTCTTCTTCTTAGATTCCTTGTCCCATTGAGGACACTCGGATATGTAGTGGCCTGGCTTCTTGCATTTGTGGCATGTTCTCTTCTTGTAGTCACGAGAGGAAGCCTCATCATTTCTTGAGCTGGATCTTGAAGACTTTCCGAGGTGATTCTTCTTGGAGAACTTTTGGAACTTTGTCACAAGCATTGCTAGCTCTTTGCCAATGTCTTCAGGATCACCAGAACTGCAGTCAGATTCTTCTTCAGATGAGGAAACAACTTTTGCCTTCAAAGCACGAGACCGGCCATGGTTGGGGTCATAGATATCTCTCTTCTTAGATAGCTGGAACTCATGTGTGTTGAGCCTCTCAAGTATGTCAGACAGATCGAGATCTTTAAAGTTAGGGCATTCTTGAATCATCAGGGCCAAAGTGGCAAATGAGCTGTCAAGTGATCTCGGTAGCTTCTTCACAATTTCATGCTTGTTGATCTTAGTGGCACCAAGAGCACAAAGCTCATTGGTGATATCTATGAGGCGATCAACGTGAGCTGAACATTCTCATTGTCGTTTCTCTTGAAGTGGTTGAAGAAATTGCGAAGAACATCAATCCTTGAGTCCCTCTGAGTAGAGACGCCTTTGTTGACCTTGGGCAGCCAGTCCCAGACTAGCTTCGCAGTTTCCAGAGAACTCACAAGACCATATCGTCCTTCGGTCAGATGACCACAGATGTTCTTGGCAGTCGAGTCCAGTTGTGCGAACCTCTTGACATCAGCAGTAGTGGCACCATCACCGACCTTGGGAACACCTATCCCACGACATACCAGAGTTCGATGTCAATGGCTTCAAGATGCATGCGCATCTTATTCTTCCAGTAGGGGTAATCAGTGCCATCGAAGACTGGGCACGCAGCGGAGACCTTGATTATCCCTACAGTCGACATAGCTAAAACTCCAGGTGGTTAAACCGAATCACGCATAACAAGGGACCACCTTGCTCTGCTACCAATTGAAAGTGCTAGTTATCGACTAGAGGGGGGGTGAATAGGCTATTTTTATGAACGTCTTCAAAACACGATGTCTTTGAAGGCAAACAAGTAATTGAACCTATATGATATGCAATAGAAAATGAACTACACTAGATAGGCCATAGTCAAGTAAGCAATATAGAGAAAGCATGAAGACTAATAGTAGCTAGGAGTGCGGATCGGAATGGAAGACAATATGAAGCCAAACAAGTAATAGTCTTCACACAGTGAAGTCAAACAGATCAGACAAACAAGCAATGACTTCATGAAGATAACTAAAATATAAAGAAGGTAGAGGATAGAACCCGTGGCTTGGTGAAGATAAGGATTTGGTAGACCAGTTCCAGTTGCTGTGACAACTGTACGTCTGGTTAGGGAGGCTGAGATTGAACTCAGAACACTGTGTCTTCACCTTATTCCCCTTGAGCTAAGGACACCCAGTCCTCGCCCAATCACTCTGGTTAGTCTTCAAGGTAGACTTCCAAACCTTCATAGACTCCATTTATTGGCGATCCACAATGACTCTTGGATCCTCAGAACGTGACGCCTAACCGGATGGAGGATGCACAGTCCTCAAGTGTAACAAGTCTTTAGGTCACGCAGACAGAAAGACTTCAGTGATGCCTAACACTCTTTGGCTTCGGGTGTTTTGGGCTTTGTCCTCGCAAGGATCTCTCTCTCAAAGGCTTCAGAGGTGGGTTGCTCTCAAACGGCAAAAGCCGTGCACTAACTCTAAGCAACCACCAATTTATGGTGTAGGGGGTGGGCTATTTATAGCCAGGAGGCAAACTCGACATGATATGTCCGAAATGACCCTGGGTCACTAAGGAACGAACACGTGCCCAACGGTCGGATTTCAAACACATGCAGCAGCTTGGCTTGGTCTACAAGGAAAGCTGACTCATCCAACTCTGGATAAGATTTGCTCTCATTGTCTTTGCTCGAAGACATATGATTTTGGTTGAGCATCACTTCAGTCAACTGACTTTGTTCACTTGGACCCCACTTAACGGTTCGGTGCACTACTGCAGGATGCTCCTAATGCGACACTACAATCAGAGACCCTTTGACGAAACTGTGCGCGATGCATTAATCGCAGGTGGGGATGTAAAAAACCGTAAAAAAGATGCAAAATGTTTGCGATGGCGGAGACATCAAACACGGTTCAGATTTTAGTTACGTGTGTGATGTGGGGCATATGGTTGATCCAGAAGAATTGTTTGCGATGAGTCAAAACAACGGAAACGGGCAGCCATATCAATGTGTGTGCGACATACGACATACAGTTCGCTCCGATGAACTGTGTGCTATTAGGGAATGCAATAGAAACGGCCAGCCAGATCAAGGTGTGTGTGATATACGACATACGGTTCACTCGGACGAACTATTTTCGATTAGGGAAGAGAACAGAAACGGATCAACTTAACAAAACGTGTGTGATATGCGACATACAGTTCACATAGATGAACTGTTTGCGATGAGCCAAAAGAACACAAATGATTCATGTAAACAAGATGTGTGTGATGCGCAGCAAGTAGCCCACTTGGATGAACTGTTTGCGATGAGAAATTATAACACATACGGTTACTATAGTTAGTTCGTGTGCGATTCTGTTCGTACAAAAACGTTGAAAAATCCAAACTAGTTGCTTGTGGTGGCTAGGAGTACCGCACACGATGCGTCTGCGAGTACTCGTGTGCGATGATTAGTAAGTTACACATATGTTTCCTTATGTTAACACATGTGTGATAAAGAACATGTGGCACAGCATACAGTATTCGGGTTGTGTGTGTGCTGCACTTAGTCTTCCCGCGCTCCACATGGGTGAATTGTAAAATCCACGCCTCTTCCCTCATCGGTTTCCCGCCACCAGCTAATGGCTTGCTGCATATAACCCAGGCGATAATGCACCATCGCGACACTCTGCACAGATCTAGTCCTCACCCATCTACCATTAGTTATTCCAAGCATGCTAGGCAACGACCAAAGCTTCGACATCGACCCCTACCTGCGTTACATCTTAGGCGAGGAGAATGAGACGGATGAGGTCGGGGAGTAAGAGCTTCATCGACCGGTGCAAGCACCATGGCCCATCGACAATGATATCGGTGTGACAGTCCTTGGGCGCACAATCGGCATATTGCAAATGATATAATCAGGGTGTAACCGACAATATTCACTCCACCAAACCAAAGCATAACCAATGAAAGAACCAACCACAACCTTTACCTTTTTATGTTCATCAAAATTATGAGAAGCAAATATATTTTTTATGTTGAACTCCCATTCAATAAATAAAGCAGGTCTAAAACGGCCATTAAATGGTGGTGTAAATACATTAACCTGGTCATGTGCATTTGGATGTTTGTGCACAGCTTGTGACGGTTGTGGTATTTGCAAAGGTGGTGGCACCTCTCCCACGATCGACAAAGCCCATGAATTGACTCTGGATCCTGTCATGATTAGTAGAAACAAGAAACAGAATAAAAAAATGTTCCTATGAACTACTTGGAAGTGGTGGTAAAATGCTCACAGTATAGCAAATCTCAATATCTTACAAGTTCTTACCATGCAGCAGGTGGTGATCGGCAACCAACGGTGTCAAATAACTCTGAAGATTGAGTAAAGCGATTGCCAGGGGAACGTACGTATACACGGTGTAGAAATATGTGGAGCTGAGTTGGCTATATATGGTAGCAAAAGATAAGCAATAATCAATTCAAATATGCAATGTTCAATAAACGGTCAACGACGGTACTGTGCTGGTCCTAGGCTAGACCGTACTAGAGACGCGAGTCTAAAACACTAATGAGGTCACGTCGTAGCACAACTAGCATCAATGAAGGATACTAAGTAGCTCTGGACAGCAAGATATAAGTGAAGATCACAATGGCAGTAAAGATAATGATATGAAACAACAGCCAAGAAGGATATATCAACAACTTTCTCTCCAACTTTCCTCTGGAAAAGTTTGTGCCAATTTTTTTGATAATTTTTCAAGAATGGTATTGACTCAAGCTTTCAAATGCAAAAGGAATCACTCAATTCCGAGTTGATATGAGGAGTCAAAAAATTTAAAACTGGCCTGAAACACTGGAATAAGTTGTGTTCGTGAACTTCAGAGGGCAAAAAGACCTATTTAGAAGCCGATTTTGAGGTGCCAAATATTGAAGTAGCTTCTGCAACTATTTAGAAGCGTCTCGTCGCTGGCTTTAATTTGAGTACTCGCGGAGCCAAAACAGACTTCGTATGGGAAGTTATGCCTGTTTTACTGAACAGTGCACAAAACAGATTCCAATCCGAATTCAACTAGGAGATTGAGTCTAGAAAGATCTGAATTTTGTTTTTTTCTCTCTTTTTTTTTCTTTTTTTCCTCACACTTTTTTTCGCTGACTTTTTTTTTCTCTCCCTCTTTCCAAAACAAACTAGATAAGATGTAGATTGGATCAAGCGAAGATGTGAATGATCTCAACTATGATTATGGCATTGAACGGTGGGTAGCACGTGGTGGAAATTGATGGATGGATGGTGGACTGCGGAAGGGATAACGATGCAGCGGCGGCGGTATGATGCTGCCTAAATTGGATACATTTGTTTTGCTTACAAATGAAGGGCCTAGCTTGGAGAAGGATGAACATTGGAGCAAGAACACACATGGAGTTGGTGGCATGCGCAAGGGGATCAAGAATGGAGTTACAAGTGATGATTTCAAGACTTTTAAGCCGCCATAAGGAGTGCATGAAGCCTTGGACGAAATATACAAGATGCCACTTCATAATATTCGTCCATAGGCTATTCTAGGTGCTGCGTCACCTTATTAATGGGCCAGGCCCATGTAATTTCGAAATACTTAAGTATAGGCTATTTTTAGAGTCCGTATGTGTGGGGAAACAAGAGTTAGGGTTGGTTTCGGACCCCACCTTCAAGGGCCACGAAATTCCCCCCTCTTCCTCCATATATACAGCCCTTAGGGCGTCGTTTAGACTTTGGGTTTTGTTTAGATTAAAAGTTCGCCATAGCTGCAACTTCGCGTACTTCGTTTGTGTCCAACGACCAGACCAAGACGTCACAGAACCCCACCTTGATCAATAAAGCTTTCATCTTATATTCGCAATATCCAGATTGCAATCTCAGTTTCTTGCTTGTTCTTCGTTTGCTCGCAGGAAACAGACCCTCATGGTCAGGTTGATCATGCTCCGGCGTGGTCAATAACCCTCGGAAGTTGGTTTAGCGATTGCTAAGGTGCGACGTCTCGCACGTTCGTAGTCGGATCGTCAAAGTCGACTCCCACAGAAAACGATAGCCACCATCTCATCGAAACATCGGGACACCTTAGCCTCTATCAAGTGGTATCAGATTTCCAGGTTGCTCGGTGAGATTTTACAGTTTTTCGTAGATGAGATCGAGTCTGTTCTTCATACCTACAGTCCACGAAAAAGCCACAAAAAAATTAGGGTTAGTTCATCATATCCGAACCAATCTGAGCCTTTGCATAATCTTTTTAGGGTTTTTGCTTTGTTGAATTTGCGGTTGCATCGTCGTGTCAAGTTGCTGGTCTTGGAGTCTAGTCTTTTAGAGTTTCGAGTTCTGGTCATAAGTTGTCACGCCGCCGCCGCACCATCATCATCGCCCATCTACCACTTTTGCTTATCCGCCACCGCTCTGAATCCATATCCATATACCACCACCAATCCGTATCCATATAACACCACCAATCTGTATCCATATACCACCACCGCTACCATATACCACCATCGCTGCCATATACCACAACCATATATCCACCACCAATCCGAGTTCTTCTCATATTAGGTTTGTTCTTGAGATCAATCTAAATTCCGATTCGTGTTTCCTTGCCTGCGTAGGTCTCGAAAAAAAAAGAGTCTAGAGACCCCCGGGCAGTTTAGGCCAAAAATTTCACGGGCAAATTTTTTTTCCCTATCCTATTTTTAGGCTTTTCTAAGTCTTTTGAGCCACGTGCCATCATAGTGATTTTTTGTCGCACTTTTTCGTCGTCGCTGCCCTGATTTCCGAAAAAAAAGTGAAAAAAAAAAATTTCGTGCCCATCCTATCAGTTTGACGAGGGAAGAGTTTTGAGACACTCGCCATTATAGTGATTTTTCGCAAAAAAAAGAGGAGCGCAAAAAAAAAGAGCGAAAAAAAAGTTCCAGAGTGTGCTTTTCCCTTATTTACGTGCAGCGCCGTGATTTTGTTAGTGTTCTAGGCTCGCGTCTCTAGCACGGTCTAGCCTAGGACCAGCACAGTACTGTCGTTGAGCGTTTTTTCAACTTTGCATCTCTGAATTGATTATTGCTGACCCTTTTTGCTACCATACTATAAGCCTTCCCAGCTCCACATACATCTACGTCGTGCGTTTGACTCTCCCTGGCAATCGCTCTATCCAAGCTTTTGAGAGTTTTGGCTATAACGGTTGCCGATCACCGCCTGCTGCTGGGTAAGAACTGGTAAGAATTTGAGATTTGCTTGACGGATTTGTGACACCCGCCACCACCACCACTTGTTAGTAGTCTGTAGGATCATATTCTTGTGTGTTTCTATTGCTGCTAACCATGCCAGGATCACAATCCGACGAGACTGACTGGGAGAACTTGACGAACAAGGAGCTTCATGATACGTTTCAGCAAATGATGAGTGTACAGGTGCAAGATGTGATAAACAGATTTGAAGAGGCCATGGAGAAGATAGATGGCATGGAGAAGACGTTTGAAATAAAGCTCGATAACAAGTTTGCTGAATTGCTTTCGCGTTTTCCACCACCACCACCGGCTGCTCCTGCCGCACCTCTGCAACAACAGCAACAACACCGACTACCTCCACGTCGGGAAACAGCCCTCCGCCGAGCAAGCCGTATCCCTCTTCAGTCGGGCCAAACTGCTGGTGCTGCTGTTGATACTTCTGTGGCTCCTACTGCTGATGTGGAGGAGGATGATTATGTGGGAGATTATGAGGATGAGGTTGATCAAAATCAGAACTACGTGCCACCACTAGCACAGCAACCACCAGGTCGTCCACATGCAAATAATGGCAATGGTAGGGCTCACCCTCAGGTACGAGATCATGACCATCTCCCTAAACTAAAATTGAATATTCCACCTTTTGAGGGTAGATATGTTCCTGATATATATCTTACTTGGGAGTTAGAAACTGAACAACGATTTACATGTTTACAATATCCCGAGGAGAGACGTGTTCCTGCTGCTGTTTGTGCATTCACTAGTTTTGCATGTGTTTGGTGGTCTGAGCATTGTAGATTATATCCTATTCCGGCTACTTGGGCTGCTTTGAAAACTGCTATGCGTACTCGTTGGGTTCCACCATATTATCAACGTGAATTACTTCAAAAATTGCAGCGCTTAAGACAGGGAAAAAATTCTGTAGAAGAATATTATCAGGAATTACAAACTGGCATGATTAGATGTGGTATTGTTGAGGAGAATGAAGCTATGCTTGCACGTTTTATGGGTGGATTAAATAGGGATATTCAGACGATTCTAGAGTATAAGGAGTATACTAATATCACTCGTTTATTCCATCTTGCTTGTAAAGCTGAACGTGAAGTGCAGGATTGACAGGCATTGGCGCGGACTAACTTTTCTGCAGGTCGACCTTCATCATGGACACCACGTGCATCATCTACTTCCACACGTTCTGCTACACCGGCGCCTCCGTCGGCTGCCACCTCCAACCGTGATACAATAAAGCAGGCACAATCACCACTATCTGCCAAGAGCACACCTTCTGGGCCTGCAAAGAGCTCTTCTTCATCCATGGCATCAACAGGGCAAACACATGATATTATTTGTCGACGTTGCAAGGGTGGAGGTCATTATGCGAGAGAATGCCCATCTAAGCGTGTGATGATTGTTACTGAGGATGGTGGGTATGAGTCCGCTAGTGACTATGATGAGGAGACTTTGGCTCTTATTACACGTGACGAACACGGTGGAGACGATTCTGATCATGAGACGCAATACATGGCTCCTGAAGATGCTGACAGGTATGAATGTTTAGTTGCTCAACGTGTTTTGAGTGTGCAGGTTACACAAGCTGAGCAAAATCAGAGGCATAATTTGTTCCATACAAAGGGAGTTGTAACGTTGCAGCCCGAAACGGGTCAGCACATGGAATATGCTGGCAAGGTAACACATGGAGAGTAATGGAATGAAATAACTATACTATATGCATATGTGGCTAGTGGAAGCTCTATGGTTACAGTTTTGCGTAAAGCTAATTTTTCCCTACTGCAAAGGAATAAATTTTATTTAACTATCATGTTAGTTGTTAAACATTGAGAATGGTTGACAGCATTCTCAATCCCAATTAAGCATCATCATTAAACAAAACCCAACAAAATTAACTTTTAGAGTAACATGTTGAGATTCACATGATAATCCAAGTACTAGATACTCAAGATGTCCATAACCGGGGACACGGCTAACCATGATTAGTTTATACACTCTGCAGAGGTTTGCGCACTTTTCCCCACAAGACTCGATCGCCTCCGTTTGGTTTCTCGCACTACATGGTGTTTGAAAAGACGGATGACCGAGACATAGTCTTTCAGAAGCGCTAGCACCTTATGATGGATAGACCGTTACACCTACTTTCCCCTACATCTGCTAGTCTACCCTGTAAGAGTTCGCACGACTTAATCAACTATGCTAGAGCCCATAATAGCTTGTGGCTGCACACGGAAGTTTCTAG
>NW_025228392.1:40866-41869 GCF_018294505.1 Triticum aestivum | reverse complement strand
GGCGGCGCGGGCGGCGGCGGTGGCGCTAGGGTTCGGGCGGCGGCGGCGCAGCGGGCTGCGGGGTCGAGCGCCCCGGCTTTAAAGGCCGAACGGGCCTGGTGGCCAGGTCGGACACGGCCCGTAGGTCAGTTTCATTTTTTTTAATATTCCGCGCAGAGAAACAAATAAAAGAAATACTAAATGGACTCCAAAAATCAAGAAATAAATTTTCCCGGGCTTCTAAATCAAGCCACACAAGGTGAACATTTATTTGGGGCCTAAATGCAATTTTGAAAAACGCACATTTTTCCTACTCCCTCTGTAAACTAATATAAGAGCGTTTAGATCACTACTTTAGTGTTCTAAACGCTCTTATATTAGTTTACAGAGGGAGTAAATTCAAAATAAATAATGAAAAACTCCGAAATAAAATCTTATTTGATTTTATTATTAAATCCTCAATATTTCTTTATTTTGGGAAATTCATTTTATTCCCTCTCTCATATTTTTGTAATCGAAATAATTGATGATAAAATAATTAAAATCAAATGATCCTATTCTCAAAATTTGAGAAAACTCAGATTTGAAAATAACGAAATCCCCAACTCTCTCCGTGGGTCCTTGAGTTGCGTAGAATTTCTAGGATCAAAACCAAAAGCAAATAAAATATGATATGCAATGATGATCTAATGTATAACATTCCAAATTAAAAATTTGGGATGTTACAAGGCCGAAGATGGCACATCATCACTCTCCTCTAAGACCAAAGATAAGGTCTCATGTGCGGTCTCGTAGCTTGACTCGGAGTATGAGTCCAATATCGGCGTCGTCTTCATGTTGTTGAAGAAGTTTGTGCTCATCGTCATGGTTGAAGGGGTTCGCCCTTGCTCGACCTTCTTGTCGCCGTCTTGTTGTAGGAGGTCCATATGATGTGGCACCTCGTAGCTCGTCTCCATGACCGAAGGGAATGTCCCATGCTCGGCCATCTTCTTGGGGGGCTTCCGAAGATGGAAGTGTCGCCCTC
>NW_025228392.1:0-39972 GCF_018294505.1 Triticum aestivum | reverse complement strand
CTTGTAGGTGGTCACCTTGTACTTGATGATGTCGATGTAGGCGAACTCACGGGAAGTAGGCGAAGATGCCATACGTCCAAAGGCGAAGATGCCAAAGTGGTGGTGGTAGTAGCCGTTGCATCGTCTTGGTGGTGCTCGTCTCACGGTCTTCTCTTGTGCTCATCAAGTTTGGACTTGGCATGAAGTAGGGCTTGTTGGAACTTGTGCATTTGCGCTTGGTGAGCATCGTCATGATGATGTTGGCGTTGTCGCACTTGAGCTCGTCGTAGATGTCGTTCGTTGTCATCGCGCACATGTTGCTTGGAGGTGACTTGCCCTTCATGACGAGGTTGCTCACGAACGTGATGGTGGTCGCCATGGAGATGTGGACGTGGACGACTTGCGCGTACATCTTGTTTGTGCTCCGAAGACTTGTGACTTGAATGTCGCCGCCTTGAGGATGATGAAGGGGAAGTAGACTTGATCAAGGCTCGAATCTCCTCCATCCTTGCATCTTGCTCCTCCTTTTTTGCGGAAAGCTTGTTGTCGATGTAGTCCCTTTTCCTCGCTTTGGAGTGACAAATGTCGATAGAGAGGTTCTCGATGCGCTCTTGCAATCTTGATTGTGCGCCTTGCATTTGTCATTGTAGATCGAAGATTGACGCTTTGGTGATGTAGTTGTTCACGCCGTCGTTGTTGTGGAAGACCGGAGATGAAATTCCTTGCCTATCCATCACTCCAAGAGAAAAATGTGAGTGGTAGAAAGAGAAGAACGAATACCAAATGTACCTTGACCGAAGTTGAAAGTGGATCAATGATCACTCCAATGTGGACAAGGAAATAGCACAATTGGTACCAATTCTTGTCGGTTTCTCACACCTACACAAGTAAGGCTTATGGTGGAGCTCGGTGAGGATAGTGGCACAAAAAAATGATGTAAAATGTTAGTAAGAGTCAATATTGTTGAAAAAAATTCACAAATTCACAAGTGTAACAAGTAGAACAATAGCAATATGGGTGGCACACGGAAACAAACACACACGATAGATAAATGGGGTCGTGCAACCAAGGATGAGCACAAAATGTGGAATCCACGGAAAACGCTCGTGTTTCACAACTCAAGAGAGACGCTAGCACGATTGCTCTATGGGTGGATACGACACTTGTGCACAACCTATAAGATGCAAAATGTATGAACTTTCTATCCCAAGTATGCAATGTATGTATGGCTCCCGGTGTTATGATCCAAGATGATCTTATATGCAATGTGGTATGATGTTATGGCACTTGCTTACAAGCTTCTTTGCTCTTTCTCTTTTGCTTAAAAGCTTATTCTTTTTTGTATGTGCATGGCCACTTTTGCACAATGCACAAACCAAGATAGCTATTGTGTATATGCGGGAACAAACTTGAGGCACACGAGATGAATACTCAAATGATATGGTATGTATGGAATGTATGGTGTAGATCACTAATGTGCACAAGTAACGTTGCCGGCAATACTCAAATGGCTAGTTTCGATAGGCAAGTAACGCAAAATGGGCTAGGAGTTATCAATGCAATTGCAAGGGAATATACAATGAAGGGGTACCACAATACCAAGATGATATGGAGGTTACCGTCCGCGGTGATGATGAGTGGCGGTGATCTTGATGGAGATACCAAGATGATGGAGACTCGTCCCTAAGTAGCCAAAACACCTTAGGAAATGGAAAAACCGCGAACTCAAAATCTCAAATGTCAAATGGTGGTAGCGGGAATGCGGTGGTGATTTTGTGGAAGCTCAATGGAATTGCAGAAAGGCAATGATGGGTTGTGGAGTACGCAATGCAGAAGTCGAGGGTAAGGTGGTTGACTATACACGGTGTCGGAGTTGGAAGCACGGTCCCTAAGTAGCTGAAACACCTTAGGAGACACAACTCACAACACAAACAAAATTGGGTTAAGTTGGGTGGTGGGAGTGTATAGTGGTCAAGCCTATGCGGAAGTGGTGTTGGTGGTTAATGAAGAAGCAACCGTCCCTAAGTATCCTAGACACCTTAGGAGACTCAAATCACTCCTCAAGCAACCACTAATGCGATGGGGAACAAAATTGGTTAGGTTGCGGCAGTCGGTGGTAGTGTAGCAGATGATGTGGTGGAAGCCCTAGGCAAAGATGCCAAAGTTCCAAAAAGTTGATGGTGTCAAAAGGTGTTGGAACCTATGTAGATGGATGGAGGATGTCAATAGCTACTCAACGAGCTAAAGAACGCGAAAATCGGACTCCGGATGTGAAAGTTATGGTCAAAACTGTCAATCAGTCGAGGCTGAAACTGGGAGGGGCGGTTGTACCGCTTGCTAGGGCGGTTGTACCACTCCTGGAGCATCCTGGAGTTCCAGAATTAGATGACAGAAGTATCAGGTTATGGGGGAGCGGTTTTACCGCCTCGGGGGCCGGTTGTACCACTGGTGTCGGGAAAAATTCTCAGATCTGGATCGGGGATGAACTTGGGGCGGAAATGGATGATTTCGGGGGCAAAATTTGATGGATTTCGTGGATGGAAGGTGGGCAAACTTGGGAAGATGCTAGATCCACTCGAAACCAAGAAAAACCATGGATCAAAATCAACAAAATATCACCAAAACCAACAAATCACAAAAAATGGGGCTATTTTTTGGTGGGGATTTTCGAAATTGGGGAAGAACACAACAAAATTAGCTAGAAAACAAAGAGGGGAGGCTCCGAAATCATGATCAACGTGGCTCTAGATGCCAAGATGATGTAGGGTAGAACCCTAATCACCCGATCTTTCACGAAAGGAGCGGATCCCGCGAAGATGACGAGGAACACGAGGGGGAAAAGAGGGAAAACACACGGGGAATCACAAGAGGAAACACTAAACCAACACGAATAAGTCACACATGCGCTAGATCCTCGAGTACATAAGGAAAGATACACGATCCACGGACAACTAAGGACGATACAAGGGTAGCCGGTCTTCTCCGTGAGGAGGTCTTGAATCCACGGGGGGGTCTTCCCTTAGAAAGGGGGCTTGAATCCAAAGGGATCTTCTCTGAAGAGGCCGCGGTCTCTCGCACAGAGAAGATCCGATATGGATGAGTGTAGCTCTATCTCTCAAATGAGCTAAACCAACGCTAACCCTAGTACGGAGCTAAGGGACAAGTATATATAGTCGAAGGGGTAAGTTGGGGAATACATGGGGTGAACCCCTTTCACTGCGCACAGGCAGGGCGGTAGTACCGGTCATGGGGGCGGTTGTACCGCTGGGCGCTCGCGTACGGGTTCCTAGAGGTGCTTCTGGATGTGCTCAACGGTTGTACCGGTGCTTGGGGCGGTTGTACCAGTCAGGTGGCTGTTACGGGGATAAACCGGTGTTGCACCGGCCTTGCACCGCTTGATTACAGAAGCTTGGCCGGTTGTTGGGCGATGGTTGAGCAGTTGCACCGCTTGTGGGCCTTCAGTGGTAGTACCGCTTGGTGTGGGCGGTAGTACCGCTCGAGCTGTAGCAGCTGGCTCTCCTTCCCTTGCTCCCAGGCACACTTGGCCTTGGTCCTTAGGCTCTCCATGATCTCCTCGGATGGACCTGAGTATGCATAAGGTCCGCGTTTGAGGTAACATCCATGTCTTACATGTGGAAAGGGAAGATTCGGAAAGGAGCGAGTTCACCTTGTGTCCAATGGCGTATGTTGGAGGTCTCAACATGTGGGCACTAGGGGCTTGGGGAGAAGTCATAGTGTACATGGGGATGATCACAGGATGCTCCGCGTCACTTGCCCTTGGTTGCGCTCTTGCAAGAGTTGCAAAAGTATCTGAGTGTTGGCGTTGGTGGCTGCCATGACAACTTGCCATGCCTCCGGAGGTGGAGGTGGTGGCGGAGGGTTCGACTGTTCCCCATCGTTGCGGTCCGGATTCTGATGCGTTGGAGGAGCCATCCTGAAGAGGTTGACATCCGTTAGCATCTTGAAAGACATATATTCAAGCTGAATAATCTTAAAATTCGAACAAAGGATGAACGAATGAATTCCAAAGTAAATCATCACACGTCCATAAAGTTCAGAAGCCACTTAGATAAAGGTAGATGAATAAAACAACAAGGTATGGATATGAACAAATAAGTGGTAAGGATTACCAATCACAAACCAAATATCTGCGGGAAGAAATACTAGAGCTACTTGAATTCCCACCTATAAAACTCCTGAAACTTTTTGGTTATGCAATCAGGTGCTGGGGATACAGGGGAAGCATAATATCTCACCCAAACTAACAAACCCTACATCCAGTTGTATCCAACCTTCAACACGTAACCAAGAAACCTTCGGAAATCATGTACCTCAACCTTCGAAAAGCATCCGTTATACGAGTTATGGCAATACTCCCGAACTCCCACCCCAGTACTGGGTGGCGTCGAAGTTATCTCTCCAACAACTACATAAAAGAGATTTTCGATGTCGGCGAACTCAGGTATTCTGGAACTGCAATGATAAAATTATGACGACAACACCTCGGAGCTCAACTCCCCGGGACACTGCCACAACCCCTAAATGTCAGGAGGCACCAAGAACAATGTTCTCGTCACAAGACTATCGGAACGATTCCAAGATACCCGCGTGATCCTAAAAAGATCGTGAAATTTGAGGAGAGAAGAGTTAAAACCCACAATGCGGCTATATCTCCCACGTGTCGGGGCACAACTTAGACGCATAGCCACATGGTAGGCATGTCGCAAGAGGGTAATCTTTACACATCCCATGTATTGAATAAGAAAGGGATAAAGAGTCGGCTTACAATCGCCACTTCACACAATACATAAATAATCCATACATCATCCAAGGTATAAACAAAGGTCCGACTATGGAACCAAAATAAAGAAAGACCACCCCAAATGCTAGATCCCCGATCGTCCCAACTGGGCTCCACTAATGATCATCATGAAAGGAAACATAATAGCGACCCAAGTCTTCGTCAAATTTCCACTTGAGTTCGGTAGCGTCCCCTGCACTGGCATCATCGGCACCTGCATCTGTTTGGAAGTATTCGTGAGTCACAAGGACTCAGCAATCTCACACCCGCGAGATCAAGACTATTTAAGCTTAAGGGTAGGAAAGGGTAGTGAGGTGGAGCTGCAGCAAGCACTAGCTTATATGGTGGCTAACATACGCAAAAGAGAGCAGGAAGAGAAGCAACGCACGGTCGAGAAGCTATAAGTGATCAAGAAGTGATCCTGAAGCTACTTAAGTTCAAGCATAACACAAGACCGTGTTCTCTTTCCGGACTCCGCCTAAAAGAGACCATCACGGCTACACACGCGGTTGATTCATTTTAATTAAGTTAAGTGTCAAGTTCTCTACAACCGGATATTAACAAATTCCCATCTGCCCATAACTGCGGGCATGGCTTCCGAAAATTCAAAACCCTGCAGGGGTGTCCCAACTTAGCCCATCACAAGCTCTCATGGTCAACGAACGATATTCCTTCTCCCGAGAAGACCCGATTAGTCTCGGAATCCCGGTTACAAGACGTTTCGACAATGGTAAAACAAGACCAGCAGAGCCGCCTGAATGTGCCGACAAATACCGATAGGAGCTGCACATATCTCGTTCTTAGGGCACACCGGATTGTCCAAACTTCCGGTAGGCCAACCCAGAGTTGCCCCTGGTGGCCACCGGCGGCTGACAGGTTGGACCAACACTCAGAGGAGCACTGGCCTGGGGGTTTAAAATAAAGATGACCATTGAGTCCGCGGAACCCAAGGGAAAAGGCTTAGGTGGCAAATGGTAAAACCAAGGTTGGGCCTTGCTGGAGGAGTTTTATTCAAGGCGAACTGTCAAGGGGTTCCCATAACACCCAACCGCGTAAGGAACGCAAAATCAAGGAACATAACACCGGTATGACGGAAACTAAGGCGGCAAGAGTGGAACAAAACACCAGGCATAAGGCCGAGCCTTCCACCCTTTACCAAGTATATAGATGCATTAAAGTAAATAAGAGATAATAATGATATCCCAACAATATCCATGTTCCAACATGCAACAAACTTCATCTTCACCTGCAACTAGCAATGCTATAAGAGGGGCTGACCAAAGCGGTAACATAGCCAAACAACGGTTTGCTAGGAAAGGTGGGTTAGAGGCTTGACATGGCAATATGGGAGGCATGATATAGCAAGTGGTAGGTAGTGCAGCATAGCAATAGAGCGAACAACTAGCAAGCAAAGATAGAAGTGATTTCGAGGGTATGGTCATCTTGCCTGCAAAGTTCTCATAATTGTCGAAAGCTTGATCCTCGTAAGCGTTCTCAACAGGTTCCTCGGTCACGTACTCGTCTCCCGGCTCTACCCAAAGCAATAACATAAGCAAAGGACCAACAATCAATCACGGTGCAAAGCACAAGCAACATGATGCAAAACATGGCATGATATGCAAAACATGATATGCAATGCATATGCGTGCTTCAGAAGGGAAATGATGAGGACATCAATACCATTGTTACACCCACAGCTCCTACTGTTACATATACTGGACCAATTACTAGAGCTCGCGCACGCCAATTAAATTACCAGGTACTTTCGTTTCTTGGTAATGATTCTAATGTTCATGAGATTATGATGCTGCCTAAATTGGATACATTTGTTTTGCTTACAAATGAAGGGCCTAGCTTGGAGAAGGATGAACATTGGAGCAAGAACACGCATGGAGTTGATGGCATGCGCAAGGGGATCAAGAACGGATTTACAAGTGACGATTTCAGGACTTTGAAGCCGCCATAAGGAGTGCATGAAGCCTTGGACGAAATATACAAGATGCCACTTCATAATATTCGTCCATAGGCTATTCTAGGTGCTGCGTCACCTTATTAATGGGCCAGGCCCATGTAATTTCGAAATACTTAAGTATAGGCTATTTTTAGAGTCCGTATGTGTGGGGAAACAAGAGTTAGGGTTGGTTTCGGACCCCACCCTCAAGGGCCACGAAATTCCCCCTCTTCCTCCATATATACAGCCCTTAGGGCGTCGTTTAGACTTTGGGTTTTGTTTAGATTAAAAGTTCGCCATAGCTGCAACTTCGCGTACTTCGTTTGTGTCCAACGACCAGACCAAGATGTCACAGAACCCCACCTTGATCAATAAAGCTTTCATCTTATATTCGCAATATCCCGATTGCAATCTCAGTTTCTTGCTTGTTCTTCGTTTGCTCGCAGGAAACAGACCCTCGTGGTCAGGTTGATCGTGCTCCGGCGTGGTCAATAACCCTCGGAAGTTGGTTTAGCGATTGCTAAGGCGCGACATCTCGCACGTTCGTAGTCGGATCGTCAAGGTCGACTCCCACAGAAAACGATAGCCACCATCTCATCGAAACATCGGGACACCTTAGCCTCTATCAAGTGGTATCAGATTTCCAGGTTGCTCGGTGAGATTTTACAGTTTTTCGTAGATTAGATCGAGTCTGTTCTTCATACCTACAGTCCACAAAAAAGCCAGAAAAAAAATTAGGGTTAGTCCATCATATCTGAACCAATATGAGCCTTTGCATAATCTTTTTAGGGTTTTTGCTTTGTTGAATTTGCGGTTGCATCATCGTGTCAAGTTGCTGGTCTTAGAGTCTAGTCTTTTAGAGTTTCGAGTTCTGGTCATAAGTTGTCACGCCGCCGCCGCACCATCATCATCGCCCATCTACCACTTTTGCTTATCCGCCACCGCTCTGAATCCATATCCATATACCACCACCAATCCGTATCCATATACCACCACCAATCTGTATCCATATACCACCACTGCTACCATATACCACCATCGCTGCCATATACCACAACCATATATCCACCACCAATCCGAGTTCTTCTCATATTAGGTTTGTTCTTGAGATCAATCTAAATTCCGTTTCGTGTTTCCTTGCCTGCGTAGGTCTCGGAAAAAAACAAAGAGTCTGGAGACCCCCGGGTAGTTTTTAGGCCAAAAATTTCATGGGCAAATTTTTTTCCCTATCCTATTTTTAGGCTTTTCTGAGTCTTTTGAGCCACGTGCATCATAGTGATTTTTTTTGTCGCACTTTTTCGTCGTCGCTGCCCTGATTTCTGAAAAAAAAGTGAAAATAAATTTCGTGCCCATCCTATCAGGTTGACGAGGGAAGAGTTTTGAGACACTCGCCATTATAGTGATTTTTCGCAAAAAAAAGAGGAGCGCAAAAAAAGGAGCGCCAAAAAAAGGAGCGCAAAAAAAAGAGCGAAAAAAAAGTTCCAGAGTGTGCTTTTCCCTTATTTACGTGCAGCGCCGTGATTTTGTTAGTGTTCTAGGCTCGCGTCTCTAGCACGGTCTAGCCTAGGACCAGCACAGTACCGTCGTTGAGCGTTTATTCAACTTTGCATCTCTGAATTGATTATTGCTGACCCTTTTTGCTACCATACTATAAGCCTTCCCAGCTCCACATACATCTACATCGTGCGTTTGACTCTCCCTGGCAATCGCTCTATCCAAGCTTTTAAGAGTTTTGACTACAACGGTTGCCGATCACCGCCTACTGCTGGGTAAGAACTGGTAAGAATTTGAGATTTGCTTGACGGATTTGTGACACCCGCCACCACCACCACTTGTTAGTAGTCTGTAGGATCATTGATGAGGACATGACTACCTTGGATATGACCAAAAATATTGCATATATGCATATTTGTCAGGTGATTTCTAGTGCAAATTATTCAATAATCTATTTATGTTATCCAGAACAAAAATACTTCACACACTTTTGTGTTTTGTCTAATTGCAGGTGTATGGGACATTTGTACAATCCACATATGAAGATAAGGAAGAAAGAGATGTTTATTTGCTGTCCAAAAAGTTCTCTCACGTCACTTTTGGCCCAATAGAAGATAGAGTCCAAGTCTCTCACGTTCTGGATTCAGATTCGGACTGCACAGACATACCTGACTCAAAACGCACACAAGTTTTTCATACGGACTCCGAATTGGGTGATTCTTTTTTTGTTGGAAACTAGATTTCGTGCACTTTCCAACCCAATTGGAATCACCTTCAAATTCGTCCGGAGCGTTGAGTTGTGGACGAAACAATCTGATGCTGCAGCAGAATCCGAGTCAAACTACAAGTCCAAAGGTGTTACATCACCTCCACTTGGGCCCATTGGCCTTGTACGACCTAGATTTAGTTTTAGGCTGCCTTGGGACGTCCTCCCACCTCCTTGGCCGCCACCCCTTGCTCCTATATAAGTAGATCCATCTAGTAGCTTTTCCTTGGGATTTGTTTAGTTAAAAGTTAGCCATTGCAACTTCGTGTGCTTCGTTTGTGTCCAACGACCAGACCAAGACCACTTTTCGGATCCCCACCATTATCAATACTTCATACATATTCGCGATATTCAGATTGCTTTTATCATATTCTTGCTTGTTCTTCAATTGCTTGCAGAAATAGACCTTCGTAGTCAGGTTGATCGTGCTCCGGCGTGGTCAATAACCTCTCGGAGTTGGTTTAGCGATTGCTAAGGCACAACGTCGTTGCACGTTTGTAGTCGGATCGTCAAAGTCGTCTCCACCAAATCGATAGTTATCATCTCATCAAAAGATCGAGACACCCCGCCTCTATCAAGTGGTATCAGTTTTCAGGTTGCTCGGTGAGAATTTCCAGTTTTTCCTAGATTAGATTTATTTTCTTACCTATTGTCCAAGAAAAAGCCACAAAACAAAAGTTAGATCTATTTATCCTTTGTCCTAGTGATAGAGGCGGGGGTGTCCCGATCTTTCGATGAGATGCTAACTATCGATTTGGTGGAGACGACTTTGACGATCCGACTACAAACGTGCACGACGTTGCGCTTTAGCAATCGCTAAACCAATCTCCAGAAGTTATTGACCACGCCGGTGCACGATCAACCTGACCACGAAGGTCTATTCCTGCAAGCAATCGAAGAACGAGCAAGAATATGATAAAAGCAATCTAAATATTGCAAATATGTATGAAGTATTGATAAAGGTGGGGATCCGAAAGCGGTCTTGGTCTGGTCGTTGGACACAAACGAAGTACACGAAGTTGCGTTGGCTAACTTTTAACTAAACAAATCCCAAGGAAAAGCTACTAGATGGATCTACTTATATAGGAGCAAGGGGTGGCGGCCAAGGAGGTGGGAGGACGTCCCAAGGCAGCCTAAAACTAAATCTAGGTCGTACAAGGCCAATGGGCCCAAGTGGAGGTGATGTAACACCTTTGGACTTGTAGTTTGACTCGGATTCTGCTGCAGCATCAGATTGTTTCGTCCACAACTCAACGCTCCGGACGAATTTGAAGGTGATTCCAATTGGGTTGGAAAGTGCACGAAATCTAGTTCCCAATTCGGAGTCCGTATGAAAAACTTGTGTGCGTTTTGAGTCAGGTGTGTCTGTGCAGTCCGAATCTGAATCCAGAACGTGAGAGACTTGGACTCTATCTTCTCTTGGGCCAAAAGTGACGTGAGAGAACTTTTTGGACAGCAAATAAACATCTCTTTCTTCCTTATCTTCATATGTGGATTGTACAAATGTCCCATACACCTGCAATTAGACAAAACACAAAAGTGTGTGAAGTATTTTTGTTCTGGATAATATAAATAGATTATTGAATAGTTTGCACTAGAAATCACCTGACAAATATGCATATATGCAATATTTTTGGTCATATCCAAGGTAGTCATGTCCTCATCATCCTCCCCTTCTTGAAAATAAAGCCGTCCTCGGCGTTGCTTAATCTGAAATGTGGCTAACAAAAGAGACAAGGTGTACATGTTGTATATGTATATGTCATCCATTTTTACTTCCCTTGATTTTTGCATATATGACACATGAATAGATGAGTAACTTGCATAGTTCATAAAATCTAAAGCCAAAAAATTAGCACAAGAAGTAGAAGGCATGAAAATATTGCAACTCAGTTTACACATATAAGTGAAGCTCTTATTCATTTCAAAAGATTGACAATGTTCATCATTAAACCATCCCAACATTGGTGAATAAACCTTACTTGCATCAAATTTACATGCTACAACATGCTTAAATAAGCAAACATGCAATAAGTCATACAACACAGAATCATCACCAAGATTAGAGGTCATATCAAAATGATTAAACATTGGTTCTTTTGCATCAATAGTTAATTCAATGGGTGCACTCAAAATTGTTGGTATTTCAGTTGTTTGATCACATGGCAAAGTCAAATTATCAACGTAGTCCTCTAAAATAGGTGGTGTGATCAAAGTAGTGGGTAGCTCATCAGATGGTGCATTCAAATTGACAAGGCATTCATCATTCTCATGTAGAGATGGAAGATCAGTACCTTTGTCATTACCTCTTATGATCAACTCAGATGATGTAGCCACTCTCGGGGGCGATGTGTCACATGGTGGAGGTAATGTAGTCCTGACAACAACGGATGTGGTTGTCATAGTATGCCTAGTAGTTGAAGGAACAATCATATCAACTCTTGGAATGTGCACCGTGCGCTTGTTCTCCTCGTGGCCAACACGTCGTTTTATTTCCTGTTCAGCTTTGCAAGCAAGATGAAACAAATGGTCCATAGGATAAAACTCTTCATGAATTAGTATCTCTTGAATATCATGGTTTAATCCTCCCCAAAATCTATCCATAAAATCATCTTCACTTTCTTCTAAAGAGGAATGTAACAAGGTAGTTTGTAAATCATCATAATATTTTGTTACAGTTTCACTACCTTGTTTTAAGTGTTGCAACTTCTTAATCATGTCACGAGTATAATAAGCAGGGACGAATGTATGTCGCATGGCAAGTTTCAAATCATCCCAAGTAGTAGGTATATAATCAGGGTGTAACCGACAATATTCACTCCACCAAACCAAAGCATAACCAGTGAAAGAACCAACCGCAACCTTAACCTTTTTATGTTCATCGAAATTATGGGAAGCAAATATATTTTTTATGTCGAACTCCCATTCAATATATAAAGCAGGTTTAAAACGGCCATTAAATGGTGGTATAGATACATTAACCTGATCATGTGCATTTGGATGTTTGTGCACCTCTCGTGACGGTTGTGGTATTTGCAAAGGTGGTGGCACGTCTCCCGCGATCGACAAAGCCCATGAATTGACTCTGGATCCTGTCATAATTAGTAGAACAAGAAACAAAACCCAAAAATAATGTTCCTATAACTACTAGGATGTGGTGGTAAAACGCTCACAGTAAAGCAAATATCAATGTCTTACAAGTTCTTACCATGCAGAAGGCGGTGATCGGCAACCAGCGGTGTCAAGTAACTCCGAATATTGAGTAAAGCGATTGCCAGGGGAGCGTACGTATACACGGTGTAGAAATATGTGGAGCTGGGTTGGCTATATATGGTAGCAAAAGATTAACAATAATCAATTCAAAGATGCAATGTTGAATAAACGCTCAATGACGGTACTGTGCTGGTCCTAGGCTAGACCGGACTAGAGACGCGAGCCTAGAACACTAATGAGGACACGGCGTAGCACAACTAGCATCAACGAAGGATACTAAGTAGCTCTTGACAGCAAGTGATGAGGACATCAATACAATTGTTACACCCACAGCCCCTGCTGCTATACATACTAGACCAATTACTAGAGCTCATGCACGCCAACTAAATTACCAGGTACTTTCGTTTCTTGGTAATGATTCTAATGTTCATGAGAATATGATGCTGCCTAAATTGGATACATTTGTTTTGCTTACAAATGAAGGGCCTAGCTTGGAGAAGGATGAACATTGGAGCAAGAACAAGCATGGAGATGATGGCATGCGCAAGGGGAACAAGAACGGAGTTACAAGTGATGATTTCAGGACTTTGAAGCCACCATAATGGGTGCATGAAGCCTTGGACGAAATATACAAGATGCCACTTCATAAATTTCGTCCCGAGGCTATTTCAGGTGCTGCGTCACCTTATTATTGGGCCTGGCCCCTGTAATTTCGAAATACATAAGTATAGGCTATTTTTAGAGTCCGTATGTGTGGGGAAACAAGAGATAGGGTTGATTTCAGACCCCTCCACCAAGGGCCACGAAATTCCCCCCTCTTCCTCCATATATACAGCCCTTAGGGCATCGTTCAGACTTTGGGTTTTGTTTAGATTAAAAGTTCAACATAGCTGCAACTTCGCATACTTCGTTTGTGTTCAACGACCAGACAAAGGCGTCACAGAACCCCACCTTGATCAATAAAGCTTTCATCCTATATTCGCAATATCCAGATTGCAATCTTCGTTTCTTGCTTGTTCTTCGTTTGCTCGCAGGAAACAGACCCTCGTGGTCAGGTTGATCGTGCTCCGGCGTGGTCTATAACCTCTCGGAGTTGGTTTAGCGATTGCTAAGGCGCGACGTCCTCGCACGTTCGTAGTCGGATCATCAAAGTCGACTTCCACCAAAGCGATATCCATCATCTCATCGAAAGACGGGACACCTTTGCCTCTATCAAGTGGTATCAGATTTCCAGGTTCCTCGGTGAGATTTTACAGTTTTTCGTAGTTTAGATCGAGTGTGTTCCTCATACCTACAGTCCACGAAAAAGCCACAAAAAAAATTAGGGTTAGTTCATCATATCCGAACCAATCTGAGCCTTTGCATAATCTTTTTAGGGTTTTGCTTTGTTGAATTTGCGGTTGCATCGTCGGTCTAGTTGCTGGTCTTAGAGTCTAGTCTTTTAGAGTTTCGAGTTCTGGTCATAAGTTGTCACGCCGCCGCCGCACCATCATCATCGCCCCTGCCATCTACCACCACCGCTCCGAATCCGTATCCATATACCACCACCAATCCGTGTCCATATACCACCACTGATCCATATCCATATACTACCACCGCTACCACCACCGCTGCCATATACCAGCACCATATATCCACCACCAATCCGAGTTCCTTGCTTATTAGGGTTGTTTTCAAGATCCATCTAGTTTCCGATTCGTGTTTCCTTGCCGGAGTCAGGTAGCCACGCTCCGTTTAGGCCCAAAATTTTTTGAAAAAGCATTTTTCGAAAAAATTTCTGGCTATCCTATTTTTAGGTGTTTCTGAGTGTTTTGAGACAGGTGCCATTATAGGAAGTTTTTTTTGACCCGTTTCCAGTTTTTGGGTCCGGGCAGTCGAAAAAAAAAAATTTGTCGAAAAAAAAAAATTTCGTGACAATCCTGTCAGTTTGACCTAGGAAGAGTTTTGAGACACTCGCCATTATAGTGCTTTTTCGCAAAAAAAAACAGCGCAAAAAAAAAGAGCGAAAAGAAAAATTTCAGAGTGTGCTTTTCCCTTGTTTACGTGCCGCGCCGTGATTTTGTTGGTGTTCTAGGCTCGCGTCTCTAGCACAGTCTAGCCTAGGACCAGCACAGTACCGTCATTGAGCGTTTATTCAACTTTGCATCTCTGAATTGATTATTGCTGACCCTTTTTGCTACCATACTATAAGCCTTCCCAGCTCCACATACATCTACGTCGTGTGTTTGACTCTCCCTGGTAATCGCTCTATCCAAGCTTTGAGAGTTTTTGACTATAACGGTTGCCGATCACCGCCTGCTGCTGGGTAAGAACTGGTAAGAATTTGAGATTTGCTTGACGGATTTGTGATACACCACCACCACTTCTTAGTAGTCTGTAGGATCATATTCTTGTGTGTTTCTATTGCTGCTAACCATGCCAGGATCACAAGCCGACGAGATTGACTGGGAGAACTTATCGAACAAGGAGCTTCATGATAAGTTTCCGCAAATGATGACTGAACAGGTACAAGATGTGCTGAACAATTTTGAAGAGGCCATGGAGAAGATCACTGGCCTTGAGAAGACGTTCGAAACAAAGCTCGATAACAGATTTAATGAACTGCTTGCGCGTCTTCCACCACCGGCTGCACCTGTCGCACCTCTGCAACAACAACAACTACGCCCCCTTTCGAATCAGTATGGACGAGCACAGCGTGTTCCTATTGAGCCAGGACAAAATTCTGGTGCCGCTGCTACTACTGTTGGTGTTTCTTTGGCTCCTGCTACTGCTGCTGCTGGTACCCAGGAGGATGATGAGTATGCGGGCGATTATGAGGATGAGGTTGATCAAAATCAGATCTACGAGCAGCCACCAGCACCACCACCAGCAGGTCGACCTCAGGTATATATTCGTAATGGTAGGCCTGCACCACCACCTCAGGTACGAGATGATGTCCATATTCCTAAACTGAAATTGAATATTCCACCATTTGAGGGTAGATATGTTCCTGGTATATATCTTACTTGGGAGTTAGAAACTGAACAACGATTTACATGTTTACAATATCCTGAGGAGAGACGAGTTGCTGCTGCTGTTTGTGCTTTCACTAGTTTTGCATGTGTATGGTGGTCTGAACATTGTAGATTATATCCTATTCCAACTACTTGGGCTGCTTTGAAAACTGCTATGCGTACGCGTTGGGTTCCACCATATTATCAACGTGAATTGCTTCAAAAATTGCAGCGTTTAAGACAAGGAAAAAATTCTGTAGAAGAATATTATCAGGAATTACAAACTGGCATGATTAGATGTGGTATTGTTGAGGAGAATGAAGCTATGCTTGCACGTTTTCTGGGTGGATTAAATAGAGAGATTCAGACCATTCTAGACTATAAGGAGTATACTAATATTACTCGTTTATTCCATCTTGCTTGTAAAGCTGAACGTGAAGTGCAGGATCGACAAGCATTGGGGCGAACTAACTTTTCTGCAGGCCGACCTTCATCATGGACACCACGTGCATCTTCTACTTCAACTGCACCAGCACCTCCATCCGGTGCCACCTCCAGCCGTGATACAAGAAAACAGGCACAACCACCATTATCTGCCAAGAGCGCACCTGCGGGGCCTGCACAGCGTTCTTCTTCTTCCATGGCATCAACAGGGCACACAAGTGATATTATTTGTCGTCGTTGTAAGGGAGGAGGTCATTATGCGAGAGAATGCAAATCTCCGCGTGTGATGATTGCTACCGCGGATGGTGGATATGAGTCCGCTAGTGACTATGATGAGGAGACATTGGCTCTTATTACACGTGAAGAACATGGTGGAGATGTGATAGAGGCGGGGTGTCCCGATCTTTCGATGAGATGATAACTATCGACTTGGTGGAGACGACTTTGACGATCCGACTACAAACGTGCACGACGTTGCGCCTTAGCAATCGCTAAACCAACTCCGAGAGGTTATTGACCACGCCGGAGCACAATCAACCTGACCACGAAGGTCTATTCCTGCAAGCAATCGAAGAACAAGCAAAAATATGATAAAAGCAATCTGAATATTGCGAGTATATATGAAGTATTGATAAAGGTGGGGATCCGTAAGCGGTCTTGGTCTGGTCGTTGGACACAAACGAAGTACACGAAGTTGCAATGGCTAACTTTTAACTAAACAAATCCCAAGGAAAAGCTACTAGATGGATCTACTTATATAGGAGCAAGGGGTGGTGATAGAGGCAAAGGTGTCCCGTCTTTCGATGAGATGGTGGATTTCGCTTTGGTGGAAGTCGACTTTGACGATCCGACTACGAACGTGCGAGGACGTCGCGCCTTAGCAATCGCTAAACCAACTCCGAGAGGTTATTGACCACGCCGGAGCACGATCAACCTGACCACGAGGGTCTGTTTCCTGCGAGCAAACGAAGAACAAGCAAGAAACTGAGATTGCAATCTGGATATTGCGAATATAAGATGAAAGCTTTATTGATCAAGGTGGGGTTCTGTGACGCCTTTGTCTGGTCGTTGAACACAAACGAAGTACGCGAAGTTGCAGCTATGGCGAACTTTTAATCTAAACAAAACCCAAAGTCTAAACGATGCCCTAAGGGCTGTATATATGGAGGAAGAGGGGGGAATTTCGTGGCCCTTGGTGGAGGGGTCCGAAATCAACCCTATCTCTTGTTTCCCCACACATACGGACTCTAAAAATAGCCTATACTTATGTAGTTCGAAATTACATGGGCCTGGCCCAATAATAAGGTGACGCAGCACCTAAAATAGCCTCGAGACGAAATTTATGAAGTGGCATCTTGTATATTTCGTCCAAGGCTTCATGCACCCATTATGGTGGCTTCAAAGTCCTGAAATCATCACTTGTAACTCCGTTCTTGTTCCCCTTGCGCATGCCATCATCTCCATGCTTGTTCTTGCTCCAATGTTCATCCTTCTCCAAGCTAGGCCCTTCATTTGTAAGAAAAACAAATGTATCCAATTTAGGCAGCATCATATTCTCATGAACATTAGAATCATTAACAAGAAACGAAAGTACCTGGTAATTTAGTTGGCGTGCACGAGCTCTAGTAATTGGTCCAGTATGTATAGCAGCAGGGGCTGTGGGTGTAACAATTGTATTGATGTCCTCATCATCCTCCCCTTCTTGAAATGAAGTCGTCCTCGACGGAAGTTCATCTTCCTCACCCAAATAAGGCTTCAAATCTGCAATGTTAAAAGTGGGACTAACCCCAAAATCTGCAGGCAGCTCAAGTTTATATGCATTATCATTTATTTTCTCTAACACCTTAAAGGGACCATCAGCACGTGGCATTAGCTTTGATTTGCGCAAATCAGGAAATCTATCCTTACGCAAATGTAACCAAACAAGATCTCCAGGTGCAAACACAACATGTTTTCTACCCTTATCTCCAACAAGTTTATATTTAGCATTCATACGCTCAATGTTTTCCTTAGTTAACTCATGCATTTTTAAAATCAATTCAGCACGTTGTTTAGCATCAAAATTAACCTTCTCCGAAGATGGAAGAGGCAACAAATCAATAGGTGCACGAGGTAGGAAACCATACACAACTTCAAAAGGGCACATCTTAGTAGTAGAATGCAAGGAACGATTATTAGCAAATTCAATATGAGGCAAGCATTCCTCCCACATTTTCTTATTATTCTTCAAAACAGCCCTAAGCATAGTAGACAACGTTCTATTGACTACTTCAGTTTGTCCATCAGTTTGGGGGTGACAAGTAGTACTAAAAAGCAGTTTAGTCCCCAACTTAGCCCATAAACATCTCCAAAAGTGGCTAAGAAATTTAGTATCACGATCTGAAACAATAGTATTTGGCACACCATGCAAGCGAATAATTACACGAAAGAACAAATCAGCAACATTAACAGCATCATCGCTTTTATGACATGGTATAAAGTGTGCCATTTTCGAGAATCTATCCACGACAACAAATATGCTATCCCTCCCCTTCTTTGTTCGAGGTAAACCTAAAACAAAGTCCATAGATATATCCTCCCAAGGAACACTAGGTACAGGCAAAGGCATATATAAACCATGAGGATTGAGTCGTGACTTAGCTTTTTGACATGTAGTGCAGCGAGCAATAAAACGCTCAACATCCCGTCTCATCTTTGGCCAAAAGAAATGTGTAGCAAGTACGTCCTCCGTCTTCTTCACGCCAAAATGTCCCATTAATCCTCCTCCATGCGCTTCCTGCAACAACAAAAGACGAACGGAGCTAGCTGGAATGCATAGCTTGTTAGCACGAAACACAAATCCATCGTTAACGACAAACTTGTTCCACATTCTTCCTTCTTTACAATTCTGCATTACATCTTTAAAATCAGCATCATGCACATATTGATCTTTGATGGTCTCCAAACCAAATATTTTTGATAGAGGCAAAGGTGTCCCGTCTTTCGATGAGATGATGGATATCGCTTTGGTGGAAGTCGACTTTGACGATCCGACTACGAACGTGTGAGGACGTCGCGCCTTAGCAATCGCTAAACCAACTCCGAGAGGTTATTGACCACGCCGGAGCACGATCAACCTGACCACGAGGGTCTGTTTCCTGCGAGCAAACGAAGAACAAGCAAGAAACTAAGAGTGCAATCTGGATATTGCGAATATAAGATGAAAGCTTTATTGATCAAGGTGGGGTTCTGTGACGCCTTTGTCTGGTCGTTGAACACAAACGAAGTACGCGAAGTTGCAGCTATGGCGAACTTTTAATCTAAACAAAACCCAAAGTCTAAACGATGCCCTAAGGGCTGTATATATGGAGGAAGAGGGGGGAATTTCGTGGCCCTTGGTGGAGGGGTCCGAAATCAACCCTATCTCTTGTTTCCCCACACATACGGACTCTAAAAATAGCCTATACTTATGTATTTCGAAATTACATGGGCCTGGCCCAATAATAAGGTGACGCAGCACCTGAAATAGCCTCGGAACGAAATTTATGAAGTGGCATCTTGTATATTTCGTCCAAGGCTTCATGCACCCATTATGGTGGCTTCAAAGTCCTGAAATCATCACTTGTAACTCCGTTCTTGTTCCCCTTGCGCATGCCATCATCTCCATGCTTGTTCTTGCTCCAATGTTCATCCTTCTCCAAGCTAGGCCCTTCATTTGTAAGCAAAACAAATGTATCCAATTTAGGCAGCATCATATTCTCATGAACATTAGAATCATTACCAAGAAACGAAAGTACCTGGTAATTTAGTTGGCGTGCACGAGCTCTAGTAATTGGTCCAGTATGTATAGCAGCAGGGGTTGTGGGTGTAACAATTGTATTGATGTCCTCATCATCCTCCCCTTCTTGAAATGAAGTCGTCCTCGACGGAAGTTCATCTTCCTCACCCAAATAAGGCTTCAAATCTGCAATGTTAAAAGTGGGACTAACCCCAAAATCTGCAGGCAGCTCAAGTTTATATGCATTATCATTTATTTTCTCTAACACCTTAAAGGGACCATCAGCACGTTGATAGAGGTGAGGGTGTCCCGATCTTTCGATGAGATGATAACTATCGATTTGGTGGAGACGAATTTGACGATCCGACTACAAACGTGCACGACGTTGCGCCTTAGCAATCGCTAAACCAATCTCCTGAGGTTACTGACGATGCTGGAAGCACGGTCAGCCTGACCACGAAGGTCTATTCCTGCAAGCAATCGAAGAACGAGCAAGAATATGATAAAGCAATATGAATATTGCAAATATATATGAGGTATTGATAATGGTGGGGATCCGTAAGCGGTCTTGGTCTGGTCGTTGGACACAAACGAAGTACACGAAGTTGCAATGGCTAACTTTTAACTAAACAAATCCCCAGGAAAAACTACTAGATGGATCTACTTATATAGGAGCAAGGGGTGGCGCCCAAGGAGGTGGGAGGACGTCCCAAGGCAGCCTAAAACTAAATCTAGGTCGTACAAGGCCAATGGGCCCAAGTGGAGGTGATGTAACACCTTTGGACTTGTAGTTTGACTCGGATTCTGCTGCAGCATCAGATTGTTTCGTCCACAACTCAACGCTCCGGACGAATTTGAAGGTGATTCCAATTGGGTTGGAAAGTGCACGAAATCTAGTTTCCAACAAAAAAAGAATCACCCAATTCGGAGTCCGTATGAAAAACTTGTGTGCGTTTTGAGTCAGGTATGTCTGTGCAGTCCGAATCTGAATCCAGAACGTGAGAGACTTGGACTCTATCTTCTCTTGGGCCAAAAGTGACGTGAGAGAACTTTTTGGACAGCAAATAAACATCTCGTTCTTCCTTATCTTCATATGTGGATTGTACAAATGTCCCATACACCTGCAATTAGACAAAACACAAAAGTGTGTGAAGTATTTTTGTTCTGGATAACATAAATAGATTATTGAATAGTTTGCACTAGAAATCACCTGACAAATATGCATATATGCAATATTTTTGGTCATATCCAAGGTAGTCATGTCCTCATCAGAAGGGGAGGGATAGCATATTTGTTGTCGTGGATAGATTCTCGAAAATGGCACACTTTATACCATGTCATAAAAGCGATGATGCTGTTAATGTTGCTGATTTGTTCTTTCGTGAAATTATTCGCTTGCATGGTGTGCCAAATACTATTGTTTCAGATCGTGATACTAAATTTCTTAGCCACTTTTGGAGATGTTTATGGGCTAAGTTGGGGACTAAACTGCTTTTTAGTACTACTTGTCACCCCCAAACTGATGGACAAACTGAAGTAGTCAATAGAACGTTGTCTACTATGCTTAGGGCTGTTTTGAAGAATAATAAGAAAATGTGGGAGGAATGCTTGCCTCATATTGAATTTGCTAATAATCGTTCCTTGCATTCTACTACTAAGATGTGCCCTTTTGAAGTTGTGTATGGTTTCCTACCTCGTGCACCTATTGATTTGTTGCCTCTTCCATCTTCGGAGAAGGTTAATTTTGATGCTAAACAACGTGCTGAATTGATTTTAAAAATGCATGAGTTAACTAAGGAAAACATTGAGCGTATGAATGCTAAATATAAACTTGTTGGAGATAAGGGTAGAAAACATGTTGTGTTTGCACCTGGAGATCTTGTTTGGTTACATTTGCGTAAGGATAGATTTCCTGATTTGCGCAAATCAAAGCTAATGCCACGTGCTGATGGTCCCTTTAAGGTGTTAGAGAAAATAAATGATAATGCATATAAACTTGAGCTGCCTGCAGATTTTGGGGTTAGTCCCACTTTTAACATTGCAGATTTGAAGCCTTATTTGGGTGAGGAAGATGAACTTCCGTCGAGGACGACTTCATTTCAAGAAGGGGAGGATGATGAGGACATCAATACAATTGTTACACCCACAGCCCCTGCTGCTATAAATACTGGACCAATTACTAGAGCTCGTGCACGCCAACTAAATTACCAGGTACTTTCGTTTCTTGGTAATGATTCTAATGTTCATGAGAATATGATGCTGCCTAAATTGGATACATTTGTTTTGCTTACAAATGAAGGGCCTAGCTTGGAGAAGGATGAACATTGGAGCAAGAACAAGCATGGAGATGATGGCATGCGCAAGGGGAACAAGAACGGAGTTACAAGTGATGATTTCAGGACTTTGAAGCCACCATAATGGGTGCATGAAGCCTTGGACGAAATATACAAGATGCCACTTCATAAATTTCGTTCCGAGGCTATTTCAGGTGCTGCGTCACCTTATTATTGGGCCAGGCCCATGTAATTTCGAAATACATAAGTATAGGCTATTTTTAGAGTCCGTATGTGTGGGGAAACAAGAGATAGGGTTGATTTCGGACCCCTCCACCAAGGGCCACGAAATTCCCCCCTCTTCCTCCATATATACAGCCCTTAGGGCATCGTTTAGACTTTGGGTTTTGTTTAGATTAAAAGTTCGCCATAGCTGCAACTTCGCGTACTTCGTTTGTGTTCAACGACCAGACAAAGGCGTCACAGAACCCCACCTTGATCAATAAAGCTTTCATCTTATATTCGCAATATCCAGATTGCAATCTTAGTTTCTTGCTTGTTCTTCGTTTGCTCGCAGGAAACAGACCCTCGTGGTCAGGTTGATCGTGCTCCGGCGTGGTCAATAACCTCTCGGAGTTGGTTTAGCGATTGCTAAGGCGCGACGTCCTCGCACGTTCGTAGTCGGATCGTCAAAGTCGACTTCCACCAAAGCGATATCCATCATCTCATCGAAAGACGGGACACCTTTGCCTCTATCAGCAAGATATAAGTGAAGATCACAACGGCAGTGAAGATAATGATGAAAAGCAACTGCCAAGCAGGATATACAACAACTCTCTCTCCAACTTTCCTCTTGAAAAGTTTGAGACAATTTTCTGATAAATTCTTTCAAAGAATGCTACTAACTCAAGCTTTCCAATGCAAAAAGAATCACTCAATTCCGAGTTGATATGAGGAGTCAAAGAATTCTAAAACTGGCCTGAAAAATTGGAACAAGTTGTGTTCACGAACTTCGGAGGGCAAAAAGACCTATTTAGAAGCCGATTTTGAGGTGTCAAATATTGAAATAGCTTCTGCAACTATTTAGATGCGGCTCGTCGCTATCTTCAATTTGAGTACTCACGGAGCCAAAACTGACTTCGTATGAGGAAGATACACCTGTTTTACTGAACAGTGCGCAAAACAGATTCCAATCCGAATTCAGGTACGAGATTGATTCTAGATAGATCCAATTTTTTTTTCTTCTCTCTTTTTTTTTCACGCCTTTTTTTCTTTTTCTTCTCCCTCTTTTTCTTTTTTTTCTTTCCTTTTTTTTCTTTTTTTTTCTTTATCTTCTTTTTCTCCCTCTTTCCAAGACAAACTAGATAAGATGCAGATTCGATCAGGCGAAGATGTGAGTGACCTCAACTATGATTATGACAATAAACAGTGCGTAGCACATGATGGAAATTGGTGGATGGGATGGTGGACAGCGGATGGGATAATGATGCAGCGGCTGCGTGACTAATGTGAACAGAACTCGGAACTCTAAAGGAACTAGACATTAAGACCAGCAACTCGACACGGCGATGCAACCGATAATTCAATAATGCAAACAACGAAAAGAAAATTGCAAAGGCTCAGTCTGGCTAGGACAAAGGATGAATAGATCTAACTTTTTTTTTGTGGCTTTTTCTTGGACAATAGGTAAGAAAATAAATCTAATCTAGGAAAAACTGGAAATTCTCACCGAGCAACCTGAAAACTGATACCACTAGATAGAGGCGGGGGTACACGAAGTACACGAAGTTGCGTTGGCTAACTTTTAACTAAACAAATCCCAAGGAAAAGCTACTAGATGGATCTACTTATATAGGAGCAAGGGGTGGCGGCCAAGGAGGTGGGAGGACGTCCCAAGGCAGCCTAAAACTAAATCTAGGTCGTACAAGGCCAATGGGCCCAAGTGGAGGTGATGTAACACCTTTGGACTTGTAGTTTGACTCGGATTCTGCTGCAGCATCAGATTGTTTCGTCCACAACTCAACGCTCCGGACGAATTTGAAGGTGATTCCAATTGGGTTGGAAAGTGCACGAAATCTAGTTCCCAATTCGGAGTCCGTATGAAAAACTTGTGTGCGTTTTGAGTCAGGTGTGTCTGTGCAGTCCGAATCTGAATCCAGAACGTGAGAGACTTCGACTCTATCTTCTCTTGGGCCAAAAGTGACGTGAGAGAACTTTTTGAACAGAACCTAAACTTCTCCTTTTCCCTTATCTTCATATGTGGATTGTACAAATGTCCCATACACCTACAATTAGACAAAACATAAAAGTGTGTGAAGTATTTTTGTTCTGGATAACATAAATAGATTATTGAATAGTTTGCACTAGAAATCACCTGACAAATATGCATATATGCAATATTTTTGGTCATATCCAAGGTAGTCATGTCCTCATCACCTAGCCAGACTGAGCCTTTGCAATTTTCTTTTCATTGTTTGCATTATTGAATTATCGGTTGCATCGCCGTGTCGAGTTGCTGGTCTTAGTGTCTAGTTCCTTTAGAGTTTCGAGTTCTGTTCACATTAGTCACGCAGCCGCTGCATCACTATCCCATCCGCTGTCCACCATCCCATCCACCAATTTCCACCACGTGCTACGCACTGTTTATTGTCATAATCATAGTTGAGGTCACTCACATCTTCGCCTGATCGAATCTGCATCTTATCTAGTTTGTCTTGGAAAGAGGGAGAAAAAGAAGATAAAGAAAAAAAAGAGAAAAAAGGAAAGAAAAAAAAGAAAAAGAGGGAGAAGAAAAAGAAAAAAAAAGCGTGAGAAAAAAAAGAGAGAAGAAAAAAAATTGAATCTATCTAGAATCAATCTCGTACCTGAATTCGGATTGGAATCTGTTTTGCGCACTGTTCAGTAAAACAGGTGTATCTTCCTCATACGAAGTCCGTTTTGGCTCCGTGAGTACTCAAATTGAAGATAGCGACGAGCCGCATCTAAATAGTTGCAGAAGCAATTTCAATATTTGACACCTCAAAATCGGCTGCTAAATAGGTCTTTTTGCCCTCCGAAGTTCGTGAACACAGCTTGTTCCAATTTTTCAGGCCAGTTTTAGAATTCTTTGACTCCTCATATCAACTCGGAATTGAGTGATTCTTTTTGCATTGGAAAGCTTGAGTTAGTAGCATTCTTTGAAAGAATTTATCATAAAATTGTCTCAAACTTTTCAAGAGGAAAGTTGGAGAGAGAGTTGTTGTATATCCTGCTTGGCAGTTGTTTTTCATCATTATCTTCACTGCCGTTGTGATCTTCACTTATATCTTGCTGTCAAGAGCTACTTAGTATCCTTCATTGGTGCTAGTTGTGCTACGCCATGACCTTATTAGTGTTCTAGGCTCGCGTCTCTAGTCCGGTCTAGCCTAGGACCAGCACAGTACCGTCGTTGAGCGTTTATTCAACATTGCATCTTTGAATTGATTATTGCTAATCTTTTGCTACCATATATAGCCGACCCAGCTCCACATATTTCTACACAGTGTATACGTACGCTCCCCTGGCAATCGCTTTACTCAATATTCGGAGTTACTTGACACCGCTGGTTGCCGATCACCGCCTGCTGCATGGTAAGAACTTGTAAGACATTGATATTTGCTTTACTGTGAGCGTTTTACCACCACATCCTAGTAGTTATAGGAACATTATTTTTGGGTTTTGTTTCTTGTTCTACTAATCATGACAGGATCCAGAGTCAATTCATGGGCTTTGTCGATCGCGGGAGACGTGCCACCACCTTTGCAAATACCACAACCGTCACGAGAGGTGCACAAACATCCAAATGCACATGATCAGGTTAATGTATCTATACCACCATTTAATGGCCGTTTTAAACCTGCTTTATATATTGAATGGGAGTTCGACATAAAAAATATATTTGCTTCCCATAATTTTAATGAACATAAAAAGGTTAAGGTTGCGGTTGGTTCTTTCACTGGTTATGCTTTGGTTTGGTGGAGTGAATATTGTCGGTTACACCCTGATTATATACCTACTACTTGGGATGATTTGAAACTTGCCATGCGACATACTTTTGTCCCTGCTTATTATACTCGTGACATGATTAAGAAGTTGCAACACTTAAAACAAGGTAGTGAAACTGTAACAAAATATTATGATGATTTACAAACTACCTTGTTGCATTCCTCTTTCGAAGAAAGTGAAGATGATTTTATGGATAGATTTTGGGGAGGATTAAACCGTGATATTCAAGAGATACTAATTCATGAAGAGTGTTATCATATGGACCATTTGTTTCATCTTGCTTGCAAAGCTGAACAGAAAATAAAACGACGTGTTGGCCACGAGGAGAACAAGCGCACGGTGCACATTCCAAGAGTTGATATGATTGTTCCTTCAACTACTAGGCATACTATGACAACCACATCCGTTGTTGTCAGGACTACATCACCTCCACCATGTGACACATCGCCCCCGAGAGTGGCTACATCATCTGAGTTGATCATAAGAGGTAATGACAAAGGTACTGATCTTCCATCTCTACATGAGAATGATGAATGCCTTGTCAATTTGAATGCACCATCTGATGAGCTACCCACTACTTTGATCACACCACCTATTTTAGAGGACTACATTGATAATTTGACTTTGCCATGTGATCAAACAACTGAAATACCAACAATTTTGAGTGCACCCATTGAATTAAATATTGATGCAAAAGAACCAATGTTTAATCATTTTGATATGACCTCTAATCTTGGTGATGATTCTGTGTTGAATGACTTATTGCATGTTTGCTTATTTAAGCATGTTGTAGCATGTAAATTTGATGCAAGTAAGGTTTATTCACCAATGTTGGGATGGTTTAATGATGAACATTGTCAATCTTTTGAAATGAATAAGAGCTTCACTTATATGTGCAAACTGAGTTGCAATATTTTCATGCCTTCTACTTCTTGTGCTATTTTTTTTGGCTTTAGATTTTATGAACTATGCAAGTTACTCATCTATTAATGTATCATATATGCAAAAATCAAGGGAAGTAAAAATGGATGACATATACATATACAACATGTACACCTTGTCTCTTTTGTTAGCCACATTTCAGATTAAGCAACGCCGAGGACGGCTTTATTTTCAAGAAGGGGAGGATGATGAGGACATGACTACCTTGGATATGACCAAAAATATTGCATATATGCATATTTGTCAGGTGATTTCTAGTGCAAACTATTCAATAATCTATTTATGTTATCCAGAACAAAAATACTTCACACACTTTTGTGTTTTGTCTAATTGCAGGTGTATGGGACATTTGTACAATCCACATATGAAGATAAGGAAGAAAGAGATGTTTATTTGCTGTCCAAAAAGTTCTCTCACGTCACTTTTGGCCCAAGAGAAGATAGAGTCCAAGTTTCTCACGTTCTGGATTCAGATTCGGACTGCACAGACACACCTGACTCAAAACGCACACAAGTTTTTCATACGGACTCCAAATTGGGTGATTCTTTTTTTGTTGGAAACTAGATTTCGTGCACTTTCAAACCCAATTGGAATCACCTTCAAATTCGTCCGGAGCGTTGAGTTGTGGACGAAACAATCTGATGCTGCAGCAGAATCCGAGTCAAACTACAAGTCCAAAGGTGTTACATCACCTCCACTTGGGCCCATTGGCCTTGTACGACCTAGATTTAGTTTTAGGCTGCCTTGGGACGTCCTCCCACCTCCTTGGCCGCCACCCCTTGCTCCTATATAAGTAGATCCATCTAGTAGCTTTTCCTTGGGATTTGTTTAGTTAAAAGTTAGCCATTGCAACTTCGTGTGCTTCGTTTGTGTCCAACGACCAGACCAAGACCGCTTCCGGATCCCCACCATTATCAATACCTTATATATATTTGCAATATTCAGATTGCTTTATCATATTCTTGCTCGTTCTTCGATTGCTTGCAGGAATAGACCTTCGTGGTCAGGCTGACCGTGCTTCCGGCATCGTCAGTAACCTCAGGAGATTGGTTTAGCGATTGCCAAGGCGCAACGTCGTGCACGTCTGTAGTCGGATCGTCAAAGTCGTCTCCACCAAATCGATAGTTATCATCTCATCGAAAGATCGGGACACCCTCGCCTCTATCAGATTTACAAGTGACGATCAAGAACTGCTCGACAAAAGTTCGCCATAAGGCGAAGGTGTCCCGATGTTTCGATGAGATGGTGGCTATCGTTTCTGTGGGATTCGACCTTGACGGTCCGACTACGAACGTGCGAGACGTCGCGCCTTAGCAATCGCTAAACCAACTTCCGAGGGGTTATTGACCATGCCGGAGCACGATCAACCTGACCACGAGGGTCTGTTTCCTGCGAGCAAACGAAGAACAAGCAAGAAACTGAGATTGCAATTTGGATATTGTGAATATAAGATGAAAGCTTTATGGATCAAGGTGGGGTTCTATGATGTTTTGGTCTGGTCGTTGGACACAAATGAAGTACGCGAAGTTGCAGCTACGGCGAACTTTTAATCTAAACAAAACACCAAAGTCTAAACGATGCCCTAAGGACTGTATATATCGAGGAGAGAGGGGGAATTTCGTGGCCCTTGGTGGAGGGGTCCGAAACCAACCCTAACTCTTGTTTCCCCACACATACGGACTCTAAAAACAGCCTATACTTAAGTACTTCGAAAATACATGGGCCTGGCCCAATAATAAGGTGACGCAACACCTAGAATAGTCTCTGGACGAAATTTATGAAGTGGCATCTTGTATATTTCGTCCCATGCTTCATTCACTCATAATGGTGGCTTCAGAGTCCTGGAATCATCGCTTGTAACTCTATTCTTGTTCCCCTTGCGCATGCCATCATCTCCATGCTTGAACTTGCTCCAAGGTTCATCTTTCTTGTCCAAGCTAGGCCCTTCATTTGTAAGCAAAACAAATGTATCCAATTTAGGCAGCATCATATTCTCACGAACATTAGAATCGTTACCAAGAAACGAAAGTACCTGATAATTCAATTGGCGTGCGCGAGCTCTAGTAATTGGTCCAGTATGTATAGCAGCAGGGGCTGTGGGTGTAACAATGGTATTGATGTCCTCATCATCCTCCCCTTCTTGAAATGAAGTCGTCCTCGACGAAAGTTCATCGTCCTCACCCAAATAAGGCTTCAAATCTGCAATGTGGCATTAGCTTTGATTTGCGCAAATTAGAAAATCTGCAGACAGCTCAAGTTTATATGCATTATCATTTATTTTCTCTAACACCTTAAAAGGACCATCAGCATGTGGCATTAGCTTTGATTTGCGCAAATTAGAAAATCTATCCTTACGCAAATGTAACCAAAAAGATCTCCAGGTGCAAACACAACATGTTTTCTACCCTTATCTCCAGGAAGTTTATATTTAGCATTCATACGCTCAACGTTTTCCTTAGTTAACTCATGCACTTTTAAAATCAATTCAGCACGTTCTTTAGCATCAAAATTAACCTTCTCCGAAGATGGAAGAGGCAACAAATCAATAGGTGCACGAGGTAGGAAACCATACACAATTTTAAAAGGGCACATCTTAGTAGTAGAATGCAATGAACGATTATAAGCAAATTCAATATGAGGCAAGCATTCTTCCCACATTTTCTTGTTATTCTTCAAAACAGCCCTAAGCATAGTAGACAATGTTCTATTGACTACTTCAGTTTGTCCATCAGTTTGGGGGTGACAAGTAGTACTAAAAAACAGTTTAGTCCCCAACTTAGCCCATAAACATCTCCAAAAGTGGCTAAGAATTTTAGTATCACGATCTGAAACAATAGTGTTTGGCACACCATGGAAGCGAATAATTTCACGAAAGAACAAATCAGCAACATTAACAGCATCATCGCTTTTATGATATGGTATAAAGTGTGCCATTTTTGAGAACCTATCCACGACAACAAATATGCTATACCTCCCCTTCTTTGTTCGAGGTAAACCTAAAACAAAGTCCATAGATATATCCTCCAAAGGAACACTAGGTACAGGCAAAGGCATATATAAACCATGAGGATTGAGTCGTGACTTAGCTTTTTGACATGTAGTGCAGCGAGCAACAAAACGCTCAACATCTCGTCTCATCTTTGGCCAAAAGAAATGTGTAGCAAGTATATCCTCCGTCTTCTTGACGCCAAAGTGTCCCATTAATCCTCCTCCATGCGCCTCCTGCAACAACAAAAGACGAACGGAGCTAGCTGGAATGCATAGCTTGTTAGCACGAAACACAAATCCATCGTTAAGGACGAACTTGTTCCAAGTTCTCCCTTCCTTACAATTCTGCAGTACATCTTTAAATTCAGCATCATGCACATATTGATCTTTGATGGTCTCCATACCAAATATTTTAAATTCAAGTTGTGAAAGCATAGTATAACGACGAGACAATGCATCAACAATAACATTTTCTTTACCCTTCTTGTGTTTAATGACATAAGGGAAAGTCTCAATGAATTCAACCCATTTAGCATGTCTACAGTTCAGTTTTGCTTGACTTTTAATGTGTTTCAAAGATTCATGATCAGAATGTATAACAAATTCCTTTGGCCATAAATAATGTTGCCATGTTTCTAAGGTCCCAACAAGAGCATATAATTCTTTATCACAAGTAGAATAGTTCAGACTAGGCCCACTCAACTTTTCAGAAAAGTATGCAACAGGTTTTCCATCTTGTAATAACACACCTCCTAATCCAATTCCACTAGCATCACATTCAAGCTCAAAAGTCTTATTAAAATCAGGAAGTTGGAGTAAAGGAGCATGTGTCAACTTATCTTTCAATACCGTGAAGGCTTCTTCCTGTGCGGTACCCCAAACAAAAGGCACATCCTTCTTTGTAAGCTCGTTGAGAGGTGTAGCAATGGTGCTGAAATCTCTCACAACACGCCTATAGACACCAGCGAGGCCAAGGAAACTCCTCACTTGTGTGGCCGTTTTGGGCTGCGGCCAACTCTCAATAGCTTCAATCTTGGCTTTATCAACTTCAATTCCCTGTGGAGTAACAACATAGCCAAGAAAAGATACTCGGTCGGTGCAAAAGGTGCACTTTCCAAGGTTACCAAACAAACGTGCATCACGTAGAGCAATAAAAATAGCATGTAAATGTTCCAAATGTTCCTCCAAAGATTTGCTATAAATCAATATGTCATCAAAGTAAACTACCACAAATCGTCCAATGAAAGCATGTAAAACTTCGTTCATTAACCTCATGAAAGTACTAGGTGCATTAGTTAACCCAAAAGGCATGACAAACCACTCATATAATCCAAACTTAGTTTTAAATGCTGTTTTCCATTCATCTCCCAATTTCATACGAATTTGATGGTATCCACTATGCAAATCAACTTTGGAGAATATTGTAGAGCCACTCAATTCATCAAGCATATCATCTAGCCTAGGAATAGGATGATGATAACGAATAGTAATATTATTAATGCCTCTACAATCAACGCACATACGCGACGCACCATCCTTTTTTGGCACTAAAATGATAGGAACAACACAAGGACTAAGGGATCCGCGTATATAACCTTTGTCGAGCAGTTCTTGTACTTGACGCATAATCTCCTTCGTCTCCTCTGGATTCGTACGGTATGGTGCATGGTTGGGTAATGATGCACCGGGAATTAAGTCAATTTGATGCTCAATCCCTCGAATAGGTGGTAATCCCGGTGGCACGTCTTGTGGAAAGACGTCAGCGAACTCCTGCAAAATGTTAGTGACAGCAGGAGGCAAAGAGGAAGGCACGTCCTCGAATGAAAATAATGCCTCTTTCCACACAAAAGCATAGCAAACAGATTTGCTAAAATCTAAATCATCAATATCAGGTTTGGTGGCTAGTAAACATGCACTTTTCAATTTAATTTCAGAAGCAACACTAGATGGTTTATTATTAGGCTGCATTTGTTGCTCAAATTCTTTTGCCACAAACTGATTTTCACTTTTATTTTTCTCCTGTTTTGCTTTATTAGCTCTATTAATATCATCTTTCAAAATGGAATCAGGAGTCATAGGAAGCAAAGTAATATTTTTATCCTTATGAACAAGAGTATACTGATTGTTTCTACCATGGTGTACAATTTTTTTATCAAATTGCCATGGTCTACCAAGTAATAAGGAACATGCTTGCATAGGTACCACATCACAATCAACATAATCAGCATATGTAGAGATACTAAAATGCACATGAAGAGTACGTGTTACCTTAACCTTGCTGCTGTTGTTGAACCATTGGATGTAGTAAGGAGGTGGATGTGGTCTTGTGGTGAGAGATATCTTCTCCACCATCTCCATGCTAGCCAAGTTATTGCAGCTCCCTCCATCTATGATGACGCGAACAGAATGTTCCTGCACAACTCCCTTTGTATGGAACAAATTGTGCCTCTGATTTTGCTCAGCTTGTGTAACCTGGACACTCAAAACACATTGAGCAACTAAACATTCATACCTGTCAGCATCTTCAGCAGCCATGTATTGCGTCTCATGATCAAAATCCTCTCCACCGTGTTCTTCATGTGTAATAAGAGCCAAAGTCTCCTCATCATAGTCATTAGCGGACTCATACCCACCATCCTCACTAGCAATCATCACATGCTGAGATTGGCATTCTCTCGCAAAATGTCCTCTTCCCTTACAACAACGACAAATGATGAGGACATCAATACCGTTGTTACACCCACAGCCCCTACTGCTACATATATGGGACCAATTACTAGAGCTCGCGCACGCCAATTAAATTATCAAGTACTTCCGTTTCTTGGTAATGATTCTAATGTTCATGAGAATATGATGCTGCCTAAATTGGATACATTTGTTTTGCTTACAAATGAAGGGCCTAGCTTGGAGAAGGATGAACATTGGAGCAAGAACAAGCATGGAGATGATGCCATGCGCAAGGGGAACAAGAACGGAGTTACAAGTGATGATTTCAGGACTTTGAAGCCACCATAATGGGTGCATGAAGCCATGGACGAAATATACAAGATGCCACTTCATAAATTTCGTCCCGAGGCTATTATAGGTGCTGCGTCACCTTTTTATTGGGCCAGGCCCATGTAATTTCGAAATACATAAGTATAGGCTATTTTTAGAGTCCGTATGTGTGGGGAAACAAGAGATAGGGTTGATTTCGGACCCCTCCACCAAGGGCCATGAAATTCCCCCTCTCTTCCTCCATATATACTGCCCTTAGGGCACCGTTTAGACTTTGGGTTTTGTTTAGATTAAAAGTTCGCCATAGCTGCAACTTCGCGTACTTCGTTTGTGTTCAACGACCAGACAAAGGCGTCACAGAACCCCACCTTGATCAATAAAGCTTTCATCTTATATTCGCAATATCCAGATTGCAATCTTAGTTTCTTGCTTGTTCTTCGTTTGCTCGCAGGAAACAGACCGTCGTGGTCAGGTTGATCGTGCTCCGGCGTGGTCAATAACCTCTCGGAGTTGGTTTAGCGATTGCTAAGGCGCGACGTCCTCGCACGTTCGTAGTCGGATCGTCAAAGTCGACTTCCACCAAAGCGATATCCATCATCTCATCGAAAGACGGGACACCTTTGCCTCTATCAAGTGGTATCAGATTTCCAGGTTGCTCGGTGAGATTTTACAGTTTTTCGTAGTTTAGATCGAGTCTGTTTCATACCTATAGTCCACGAAAAAGCCAAAAAAAAATTAGGGTTAGTTCATCCCATTCGAACCAATCTGAGCCTTGCATAATCTTTTCTGTATTTGCTTTGTTGAATTTGCGGTTGCATCGTCGTGTCCAGTTGCTGGTCTTAGCGTCTAGTCTTTTAGAGTTTCGAGTTCTGTTCACACGTTGCCACGTCGCCGCTGCCATATATCACCACCGCATCATCATCGTCGCTGTTGCCATATACCACCACCACATATTCACCGCCAATCCGAATCCATATACGCCACCACATATCCGCCGCCATCACGCCAATCCGAGTTCACCTGCAACATATATCCGCCACCTATCCGTGTTCCACCAGATTCATCTCCGCCACCAGTCCGAGTTCCACCAGATTCATCTCGGCCACCAGTCCTAGTCCGAGTCCAGTAATTGTTGCATTGTTCTCGATTTCCAGATCACGCGACACTCCGAGTCGTGACAGAGAAGGACTCCCCAACTTCCGAGCCATCCGCAGAAGAAAAATAGTTCCAATTTCAAAAAAAAAACTAAGTCTGGAAAATTCTGGCTAGGCAGTTTTTAGACCATTTGTAGACTTTTTCGAAAAAAATTTGTTGCGGAGCAAAAAAAAAGAGGAAAAAAAAGTGCAAAAAAAAGAGAAAAAAAATTCAGAGTGTGCTCCTCCCTTGTTTACGTGCCGCGCCGTGGTTTTGTTGGTGTTCTAGGCTCGCGTCTCTAGCACAGTCTAGCCTAGGACCAGCACAGTACCATCGTTGAGCGTTTATTCAACTTTGCATCTCTGAATTGATTATTGCTGACCCTTTTTGCTACCATATTATAAGCCTTCCCAGCTCCACATACATCTACGTCGTGCGTTTGACTCTCCCTGTTAATCGCTCTATCCAAGCTTTGAGAGTTTTGACTACAACGGTCGCCGATCACCGCCTGTTGCTGGGTAAGAACTGGTAAGAATTTGAGTTTTGCTTGACGGATTTGTGACACCCACCACCACCACTTGTTCGTAGTCTGTAGGATCATATTCTTGTGTGTTTCTATTGCTGCTAACCATGCTAGGATCACAAGCCGACGAGATTGACTGGGAGAATTTATCGAACAAGGAGCTTCATGATAAGTTTCAGCAAATGATGACTGAACAGGTGCAAGATGTGCTGAACAATTTTGAAGAGGCCATGGAGAAGATCACTGGCCTTGAGAAGACGTTCGAAACAAAGCTCGATAACAAGTTTAATGAATTGCTCGCGCGTCTTCCACCACCACCACCCGCTGCACCTAACGCACCTCTCCAACAACAACAACAACGACTACCTCCACGTCGCGAAACAGACCACCGCCGAGCAAGCCGTGTTCCTCTTGCGTTTGGCCAAACTGTTGGTGCTGCTGTTGATACTTCTGTGGCTCCTGCTGCTGATGCGGAGGAGGATGATTATGTGGGAGATTATGAGGATGAGGTTGATCAAAATCAGCACTACGTGCAGCCACCTGTACCACCACCAGCAGGTCGAGCTCAGGTATATATTCGTAATGGTAGGCCTGCACCACCACCTCAGGTACGAGATGATGTCCATATTCCTAAACTGAAATTGAGTATTCCACCATTTGAGGGTAGATATGTTCCTGATATATATCTTACTTGGGAGTTAGAAACTGAACAACGATTTACATGTTTACAATATCCTGAGGAGAGACGAGTTGCTGCTGTTGTTTGTGCTTTCACTAGTTTTGCATGTGTATGGTGGTCTGAACATTGTAGATTATATCCTATTCCAACTACTTGGGCTGCTTTGAAAACTGCTATGCGTACGCGTTGGGTTCCACCATATTATCAACGTGAATTGCTTCAAAAATTGCAGTGTTTAAGACAAGGGAAAAATTCTGTAGAAGAATATTATCAGGAATTACAAACTGGCATGATTAGATGTGGTATTGTTGAGGAGAATGAAGCTATGCTTGCATGTTTTCTGGGTGGATTAAATAGAGAGATTCAGACCATTCTAGACTATAAGGAGTATACTAATATCACTCATTTATTCCATCTTGCTTGTAAAGCTGAACGTGAAGTGCAGGATCGACAAGCATTGGGGCGAACTAACTTTTCTGCAGGCCGACCTTCATCATGGACACCACGTGCATCTTCTACTTCAACTGCACCAGCTCCTCCATCCGGTGCCACCTCCAGCCGTGATACAAGAAAACAGGCACAACCACCATTATCTGCCAAGAGCGCACCTGCGGGGCCTGCACAGCGTTCTTCTTCTTCCATGGCATCAACAGGGCACACAAGTGATATTATTTGTCGTCGTTGTAAGGGAGGAGGTCATTATGCGAGAGAATGCAAATCTCCGCGTGTGATGATTGCTACCGCGGATGGTGGATATGAGTCTGCTAGTGACTATGATGAGGAGACTTTGGCTCTTATTACACGTGAAGAACATGGTGGAGATGATTCTGATCATGAGACGCAATACATGGCTCCTGAAGACGCTGACAGGTATGAATGTTTAGTTGCTCAACGTGTTTTGAGTGTGCAGATCACACAAGCTGAGCAAAATCAGAGGCACAATTTGTTCCATACCAAGGGAGTTGTGAAGGAATGTTCTGTGCGCGTCATCATAGACGGAGGGAGCTGCAACAACTTGGCTAGCATGGAGATGGTGGAGAAGCTTTCTCTCACCACAAGACCACATCCACATCCTTACTACATCCAATGGTTAAACAACAGCGGCAAGGTTAAGGTAACACGTACTGTTCGTGTGCATTTTAGTATCTCTACATATGCTGATTATGTTGATTGTGATGTGGTACCTATGCAAGCATGTTCCTTATTACTTGGTAGACCATGGCAATTTGATAAAAATTCTGTACACCATGGTAGAAACAATCACTATACTCTTGTTCATAACAATAAAAATATTACTTTGCTTCCTATGACTCCTGATTCCATTTTGAAAGATGATATTAATAGAGCTAATAAAGCAAAACAGGAGACGAATAAGAGTGAAAATCAGATTGTGGCAAAAGAATTTGAGCAACAAATGAAGCCTAATAATAAACCATCTAGTGTTGCTTCTGAAATTAAATTGAAAAGTGCATGTTTATTTGCCACCAAATCTGATATTGATGAGCTAGATTTCAGCAAATCTGTTTGCTATGCTTTTGTGTGCAAAGAGGCATTATTTTCATTCGAGGACGTGCCTTCCTCTTTGCCTCCTTGATATAGGCAAAGGTGTCCCGTCTTTCGATGAGATGATGGATACCGCTTTGGTGGAAGTCGACTTTGACGATCCGACTACGAACGTGCGAGGACGTCGCGCCTTAGCAATCGCTAAACCAACTCCGAGAGGTTATTGACCACGCCGGAGCACGATCAACCAGACCACGAGGGTCTGTTTCCTGCGAGCAAACGAAGAACAAGCAAGAAACTAAGATTGCAATCTGGATATTGCGAATATAAGATGAAAGCTTTATTGATCAAGGTGGGGTTCTGTGACGCCTTTGTCTGGTCGTTGAACACAAACGAAGTACGCGAAGTTGCAGCTATGGCGAACTTTTAATCTAAACAAAACCCAAAGTCTAAACGGTGCCCTAAGGGCTGTATATATGGAGGAAGAGAGGGGGAATTTCGTGGCCCTTGGTGGAGGGGTCCGAAATCAACCCTATCTCTTGTTTCCCCACACATACGGACTCTAAAAATAGCCTATACTTATGTATTTCGAAATTACATGGGCCTGGCCCAATAAAAAGGTGACGCAGCACCTATAATAGCCTCGGGACGAAATTTATGAAGTGGCATCTTGTATATTTCGTCCATGGCTTCATGCACCCATTATGGTGGCTTCAAAGTCCTGAAATCATCACTTGTAACTCCGTTCTTGTTCTTGCTCCAATGTTCATCCTTCTCCAAGCTAGGCCCTTCATTTGTAAGCAAAACAAATGTATCCAATTTAGGCAGCATCATATTCTCATGAACATTAGAATCATTACCAAGAAACGAAAGTACCTGGTAATTTAGTTGGCGTGCACGAGCTCTAGTAATTGGTCCAGTATGTATAGCAGCAGGGGCTGTGGGTGTAACAATTGTATTGATGTCCTCATTATCCTCCCCTTCTTGAAATGAAGTCGTCCTCGACGGAAGTTCATCTTCCTCACCCAAATAAGGCTTCAAATCTGCAATGTTAAAAGTGGGACTAACCCCAAAATCTGCAGGCAGCTCAAGTTTATATGCATTATCATTTATTTTCTCTAACACCTTCAAGGGACCATCAGCACGTGGCATTAACTTTGATTTGCGCAAATCAGGAAATCTATCCTTACGCAAATGTAACCAAACAAGATCTCCAGGTGCAAACACAACATGTTTTCTACCCTTATCTCCAGCAAGTTTATATTTAGCATTCATACGCTCAATGTTTTCCTTAGTTAACTCATGCATTTTTAAAATCAATTCAGCACGTTGTTTAGCATCAAAATTAACCTTATCCGAAGATGGAAGAGGCAACAAATCAATAGGTGCACGAGGTAGGAAACCATACACAACTTCAAAAGGGCACATCTTAGTAGTAGAATGCAATGAACGATTATAAGCAAATTCAATATGAGGCAAGCATTCCTCCCACATTTTCTTATTATTCTTCAAAACAGCCCTAAGCATAGTAGACAACGTTCTATTGACTACTTCAGTTTGTCCATCAGTTTGGGGGTGACAAGTAGTACTAAAAAGCAGTTTAGTCCCCAACTTAGCCCATAAACATCTCCAAAAGTGGCTAAGAAATTTAGTATCACGATCTGAAACAATAGTATTTGGCACACCATGCAAGCGAATAATTTCACGAAAGAACAAATCAGCAACATTAACAGCATCATCGCTTTTATGACATGGTATAAAGTGAGCCATTTTCGAGAATCTATCCACGACAACAAATATGCTATCCCTCCCCTTCTTTGTTCGAGGTAAACCTAAAACAAAGTCCATAGATATATCCTCCCAAGGAACACTAGGTACAGGCAAAGGCATATATAAACCATGAGGATTGAGTCGTGACTTAGCTTTTTGACATGTAGTGCATCGAGCAATAAAACGCTCAACATCCCGTCTCATCTTTGGCCAAAAGAAATGTGTAGCAAGTACGTCCTCCGTCTTCTTCACGCCAAAGTGTCCCATTAATCCTCCTCCATGCGCCTCCTGCAACAACAAAAGACGAACGGAGCTAGCTGGAATGCATAGCTTGTTAGCACGAAACACAAATCCATCGTTAACGACAAACTTGTTCCACATTCTTCCTTCTTTACAATTCTGCATTACATCTTTAAAATCGGCATCATGCACATATTGATCTTTGATGGTCTCCAAACCAAATATTTTGAAGTCAAGTTGTGAAAGCATAGTATAGCGACGAGACAATGCATCAGCAATAACATTTTCTTTTCCCTTCTTGTGTTTAATGACATAAGGGAAAGTCTCAATGAATTCAACCCATTTAGCATGTCTACGATTCAGTTTAGCTTGACTTTTAATATGTTTCAAAGATTCATGATCAGAATGTATAACAAATTCTTTGGGCCATAAATAATGTTGCCATGTTTCTAAAGTCCGAACAAGAGCATATAATTCTTTACCATAAGTAGAATAATTCAGACTAGGCCCACTCAATTTTTTAGAAAAGTATGGGTTTGCCATCTTGTAATAACACACATCCTAATCCAATTCCACTAGCATCACATTCAAGCTCAAATATCTTATTAAAATTAGGAAGTTGGAGTAAAGGAGCATGTGTCAACTTATCTTTCAATACGGAGAAGGCTTCTTCCTGTGCGGTACCCCAAAGAAAAGGCACATCTTTCTTTGTAAGCTCATTGAGAGGTGCAGCAATGGTGCTGAAATCTCTCACAAAACGCCTATAGAATCCAGCGAGGCCAAGAAAACTCCTCACGTGTGTGACCGTTTTGGGCTGCGGCCAACTCTCAATAGCTTCAATCTTGGCTTTATCAACTTCAATTCCCTGTGGAGTAACAACATAGCCAAGAAAAGATACTCGGTCGGTGCAAAAGGTGCACTTCCCAAGGTTACCAAACAAACGTGCATCACGTAGAGCAATAAAAACAGCACGTAGATGTTCCAAATGTTCTTCCAAAGATCTGCTATAAATCAATATGTCATCAAAGTAAACTACCACAAATCGTCCAATGAAAGCGTGTAAAACTTCGTTCATTAATCTCATGAAAGTACTAGGTGCATTAGTTAACCCAAAAGGCATGACTAACCACTCATATAATCCAAACTTAGTTTTAAATGCTGTTTTCCATTCATCTCCCAATTTCATACGAATTTGATGGTAGCCACTACGCAAATCAACTTTGGAGAATATTGTAGAGCCACTCAATTCATCAAGCATATCATCTAGCCTAGGAATAGGATGACGATAACGAATAGTAATATTATTAATGCCTCTACAATCAACACACATACGTGATGTACCATCCTTTTTTGGCACTAGAATAATAGGAACAGCACAAGGACTAAGGGATTCGCGTATATAACCTTTGTCGAGAAGCTCTTGTACTTGACGCATAATCTCCTTCGTCTCCTCTGGATTGGTACGGTATGGTGCACGGTTTGGCAGTGAAGCACCGGGAATT
>NW_025228391.1:51077-65278 GCF_018294505.1 Triticum aestivum | reverse complement strand
CACGGGAAACCCTATTCACATGCTTCTTGGCATTGAAATAAATAAATAAAACAAAACCAAGCATGTACCCAAAAGCAAAAATACAAGGAGTTGAAAAAAACTTCAAACTGTAGGCTGCAAGGTGTACACTTGTAACACAACATAAGGGGAGGGGGGGGGGCTGAAAGATACCTTCGTCAGGATCACATGAACCAGCATGAGTTATATCCTTGTGCTCAAGGCTATCAAACCGCCGTTGGAGGCCCCGATGAAGTGACTTCATATTTATAGCTGGGCAGTATTTAATGATGAGCTCCCGAAGCGCTGAGTAATTCTCGAGATTACCTGGTACAGATACCAGATGTTTGCAACTCTCAAGATGTAGTTCTTTCAGTAACGGTAGGTCTCCCAAATAATCCAGCGACTCCAGCCCATCACAACCCCAAATATACAAAGTTAAGAGTCCGTCCAACCGTGCTGACACGAAATGAAGCTTCTTACAGCCATCTATTAATAAAAGCTGGAGACATGGCAAATGATTAATTCTAGGTGAGGTTGACTGCTCTGGCAAACTTGTGGATGCAAGATCACTGCAGTGTTCCAATGGTGCTGCTGTATCAAAGTCTTGTACGCTCTCCAACTCTCTATCATCCTGCCCGAGTATGGACTCAAGCATATTGCAGAATCTAATTTCAATGAACATGAGAGATGGGGGGAGAATGAAAAGCTCTGTCAAGCTTCTACAACGGTATATTGTTAGTCCTTTCAGATTTGGCAAGAGTTGACCCCTTCCTCGAGCCTGATATTCTTTCACCTTTGTGGGGCCTACTAGATTGCTGCAGAGATCAATGGCAAAATACTCCAATGCTACCAAGCTTCGGAACTCTTCTTCAGGCCAGTAGATGAGACTATCACAAGATTCGATATTCAATTTCCTAAGCTGACCAAACCATTTCCAGACCCCAACCGTTGGCTGGAATGGACTACAACAGAACAAAAAGCTGCAACCATACAACATCAGTTTCGAAAGAGATACTTCACGATCCTGAACAACCTCCAGTGCTGGTGTTTCTTCTGTATGGCTGACAGACAGGACTACCTCAGACAAGCAAGACATGTGCCTTGATTCAAATATTGATAAGGATAGTTGAGCCTTGTCTTCTGCTACATCTATAACTTTGAGTTTTGGTGCTTCAGGCAGAGTTGTTAGCTTTGGGCAGTTCTTCAAGTGAACACTCTCAAGCAGAGGAAATGTTAATTCTTCTCCTTCCGTTGCCACCCATCTCTGAAAGTTCTCCAATTTTTCTAATCTGAGGTGTTTTAATGCTGGAAATGCTGCAGAAGGATTATGACTGCATAGGGTTTGCAGTTTGTTCAACCTTATCAAAACAAGAATTTAAGGGCCTTAAATTGACCAAATTGGGGAAATTCCTCACACATTGTACAACCATCTAGGCAGAGCTCGGTCAAATGCTCCAGAAAACTGAGACTTATCACCCATGTCGGGAAGCCAGTACCTCTATAGCAGTGTATGCTTAGCAACTGGAGCGCAGCAAGGGGTTTAAGAGCATTAAGCACATCCCTGTGCTGGTTCAGTTGCCCACTGCTGTCATCGCTCCATTCAAGAGATAAATGTGTGAGTTTCTTTTTATTGCTAAGACTGCATGCTTTAGAATCTTGTTCAGTTACATACTGAAGACCAGATAGATTTAATTCGCCACCAAGATTTAAATCCCGTAGTTCTCCAATATTACTGCAATAAGGACTAGAACCCACAACAAAGTATGTTAGAGTCTGTAGAGAAGTGAGTTGCCCAAGGTCTGGAGGCATGCACTCCAATGATGTACATCCATTTGTGTAGAGGTGGCGGAGATTTGTCATATACTTCATATCATTTGGAAGTCGACTAAGATTCCGGCAACCAGTAAGGTTAAGGGTCTGTAGATTATACAGTGTGCTTATTTCATTGGGAAGTTCGTTCATATACTGGTTCCTTGAGAGATCAAGATACCTCAGGTGTTGTAGGTGCCTCGGTCGGAGTGCCTTTGTCAATTTGCAGTTTTGAAAGAGTTGTAATGCTCACAGATGATTGTGCTTCGACAAATGTGGTGTCGAGCCATTAGTGAAGCTATATATATACAACAGTGTCTGAAGAGTGGGAGAGTGTTTCTTCAGATAATCATCCAAAAGAGTCCGGATATTCTCATATGATGAGAACAGGTGGCGAGTAGGGCCTGCTGACAACAACTCCTTTTCATTAGGCCTGTCAACTATAGTAAGACAATCTTTTCCCATAACAGACAAGGCAATGTCATGCATAAGATCATGTATCCTGCATACTGTTCTGGAACGGATCTCCCCCCAGGATTTTGCGTACGTTCCTCGGGGGGTTAGCTTGACCTCTTGAAAGAATGATCGCCAAGTTAGCTCGTCAAAAATTTCTCTGCCTACCTTTTCAAGATTCTCACCATCCTTTACTGGTATGAAATCATGTGCCATCCATAGCCGGACTAGAATTTCCACATCAATATCATAATCTTTGGGAAATATTGCACAAAAAGCAAAGCAGTGTTTCATGTGTAATGGCAAGTCATCATAGCTGAGCTTGAGTATAGGCAAAGTTTTTGTGTCCTCATTGCAAGTGTTGCTTTTGGCTAGTATGTCTGTCCATTCTTTCATGCGAGTCTTGTTACTCAACATAGATCCAAAGGCTTTGGCAGCTAAAGGAGAGCTTCCACATCTGTCCAGAATCTTTTCAACCACATCGCTTAGCTCAGCAGCCTTTGGCTTTTGCAAACAAAATGCTCTATTCTCAAATATTTCCATCAGAAATACTTTACCCAGATTTCCAAGATTGTGGCTGTCATCAATACACATCTTCATAATTTGTGCTACTTGTGCTTTACGAGTGGTCGTCAGTATTGCACTGCCCTTGGCACCGTGCTTCAGGTAGGTCTTGAGTTTTTCCCACTTATCAGCATCTTCATTCCATACATCATCCAACACAATGAGGTATCTCTTCCCACTTACTTCCTTTTGAAGGTTCTGCAGTGCCTTTTCACGATTGATCTCATTGGTCTGACAGATATTGCTTGCAATCTTAGCAACGTCAAAATCATCTGACACACAACACCACCTCTGGAGCTGGAAATGCTCCTTGATTTCAGGGTCATTGTAGACAAGCTGAGCAAAGGTGGTCTTGCCCAACCCACCCATTCCAACAATGGGTAGGACAATGAGGTCCCTGTCACTAGCTTGATCAACCAATATACTAACAATCTTCTTCTTCTCTTCATCTCTGGACCTGCTGACAATGTCCTTCTCAGAGTCAAGTACTATGGAATCTGTGTTGCGCCAGTGCTTGGATGGTGGTGCTTGCTGAGTTTGGTTGAATCTAAAGTCATGTATTTCTCTGACAAGGCCCTCAATTTTGCGCACAATTCTGCACAGCTTCTTACTCATCTTGTAACGAAATACAATTGGGTTGTGAGCAGGGAAGATGCTTACGATGTCAAAGCCAAGCTTCTTGTAGTGTCCCTTCTGCTTGGCTTCACGCCGGAGCACCTCATACTTAAACTCGTCGAAGGCATCGTTCGCCTCATAGGCCACCTTCTTGAGTGCTTCGAGCCAAGCACTCACTCCAGGTCGGGAAGCTCCTTTCTCCTCCGCATCTTGGATGACATCCAAGATCGCCAGAAGCTTGCGCTTGAGGGTCTCACGCTGCTCCTCCATGCCATTCATCACGCTGCTCCTCACGCCGCATCGTTGGAGTTGATGAACTCACTTTATCTTCGAAGCCTTCCGCTGTTATCTTATTTAGATGGCCTTAAGCCATATTATTGTATTAAGTTCTCTTTTGAGACATTTCGATGTAATAAGTGTGTGACTGAAACTCTGTTATAAATCCTCAAGTATTGTGCGTGTCAGCATTACCGATCGAGGGATGACACTGATGCACACAGACTAGACTGTTTGAGGTCTGGTCGCTACATGATAGTATCTTAGAGATTTGTTTGCAGCTGGGTCAATTCAATTATCGCTCTTGGCCAAGATCCAATCTATGACCTGGCTAAAGGCAAGTGTGGTTGATATCCAAGCCCAAAAGTCTGCACCGCTGAGAGCTGCTCCCCTTCATGAAGTCCCAATTGCCTGGACACCGCCCGAGATTGTTTATGTTTAGCTTAATGCGGACGGATCAGTGGATCCTTCTAGTTACTCTTACCTTTACGACATGCCATAGTCTTCAAACATGCAGTGATATTCTTCAAATTGAACTGTAAGAAATTAGAGAAGTGTTGGAGCTATCTCCGCAATGGAGGAAGCTTCATGTGGCCATTAAATCAGATGGCCTACAAGCAGTGAATCAGATGGCCATTGAATAGTAGGGAGAGAGATACAACTTTATAGTTCATGGAAAGAAGAGCTTGTAGTACTCAGGTTAGACGCACCCATAACATCACTACTCATATTATGGGAAATTTTTGTATTTTGGAAGGCAATACAGTAGTCTCGATAGGTTGATGCTTGGGTGTGGCTATTGCACAGTGTAGTAAGGAGTGTACTTCTGCATTTGACTTATGAGTAATACCCCCTATGTATCAAAGTATAAGACCTTTTTGCAGTTCAAATTGAACTGCCAAAACGTCTTATATATTGGTAGAGAGTTAGTACAAATGTAGAAGTTTATCCCTGCAAGAATAAATAAAAAATTACTCTGACCAAAGGGTGGAGCTCATCTCCAGGGCAAGCTATCAAACCTTTGCCGCAACAAATGAGTGAGAAGGACGAGACTTAGACAACGGGTGGAGATTTGTAGTTGCAAACCGGCCGAGCTCTCTCACCTCTGGACTGGATTGACCGGTTGGACGTCTGCTCAAGTGATTTGCACATGCAGTTATCATAAAGTGCACCTTCCTTGCCAGTGGAATGGACCAATGCTTCGAGCATTTGGTGAGCCGGACGTGGGCTACCAGAATCTGATAGGTGGCATGTACTATACCACACGAGGATGGACTCTTGTGTGCCAACGAGGATCACGTTTCTCTTTTTGTTAAGTAGTTTGCATTATTAATTCCTCGATTACTATTGGTACAGTTGAATGAAGAGAATAAAAGGGAACACGATTAGTTTGGTGAAGCAATGAAGTCTGCATTTACACCATATCTATAAATAAATAGCTTCTGAGTGTATCAGAAGCAATGTTCGAAACTACAATGGAGATGTGTTATAATCGCGTATAACATGGACAAGGTATGAACAGACAGCGAAAATGACAAACTCGGCAAGTGGCACAAGTAGTTGGTTGGGAATATATTTTAGAAATGGGATACGTTAGAAATTTGAGTTAAAGATCAGCAGGCAGGTGATGTCCTGATTCCTTGCAGCGGCACACACAACTTGTACCAAACAGTGGAGCTCGTCTCCACAGCAAGCAAGCAGAGATTTGCCATAGCAGGTGAGCGAGATGACAGTGTATTAGACGGTGGGTGGAGCTTCGTGCATGCAATCGGGCCAAGCTCTCTCACCTTTAGACTGAATCGATGTGTGGGAAGTCTCCTCAAGCGATTGATGCATGTGGCGGTAGTAGAGCGCACCTTCCTCGCCGATGGGATGGACCAATTCTGCAAGCAGCGGGTGAGCGGGTGTGCACTTCCGGAATATGATAGCTCGTCTGTACTATACCACCAGGATGGCCTCCTGTGCGCCAGAAAGTATCCGGTTTCTCTATTATGTAGGTAGCTAGTCTGGATTGTTCCAAAATGGAACCAAGTTTATGGATGTATAACACACCCACTCATGTGTATTGTTCTACAACTAATCCATCAGCTTGTCTTGTAAGAGATTTGAGCCATAGCTTATTTAACTAATCTGCATTACTTGTTGCAGGTGCGATCACATTGTGTGGCACGGGTGGCAACCATGTCTAGTCGATGCACTGCACTTGGCTTCACCCTCTCACTGGACGTGGGAGGCCCTACAATGCCACCTCGCCTTGTCCGAGCACCGACTTGGAGGAGCATGGGCATGTTGGCGTGGACGCAACACCAGCTCGCCGTTGGTCCCCCCCCCCCTTACGTTCCTTTCCAAGCGGCACAAAGACGGAGGAACAATGTGAGTCCTCGTCTCCTCGACCACCTCCTCCTGATCCGTTCTCTGTTTGAGAAAAGATAGCCAAAATTTTCAGTCCCTTTTCGACCACCTCCTGCTGGCAGCACCAGTTCGCTTATTTTTCATGGGACTGACTATACGTCAGGTACCAGAAACTTTTTTCATCGATCAGCACGTCCACAAGAACCATCATATCTTGATCCAATGGTCCAACATAGATTGTGGAACTGTTCATCTACTTCCTCCCAGCCTTTTTCCTCCTCCCGATCCCCCAGCCTACCCCACCCCATACGCCAGCCTCCAGCCCCGTAGCCGGCGGACGCAACCGCGTGTCGCCTCGCCGCCACGCCCTCCCCTCGACCTCCCCCCACCGCCGTTGCTGGCCGCAGCCCCGACAATCCCTCTAAGATATACAATGGGGCCGTTACTTCACCCTAAGATAGATGGTGGGGCGAGTTCTTCTCCAGCTTGGTCGGGCCAAGAGGGAAGGAAGAAGAAGAAGGAAGGAAGGAAGAACGAAAAAAGTGACTGGTACGAGAAGAAATTTCAGGCACCTGAGAAATAGCAAATCCAATTTTTCATTCATTACATCATTTTTTGCTCCATTTACTTTGCAATATTAAAGATAGCTAAACATGAACACAATTGCAAACAGGAGCACACCCAGGCGATCTTTCCAATCTGTCCCTTCCGTCCCCTCTGTCCTGACCAACCTTTTGTACGGACGGTCCGGTTCACTAAAAGAGGACTGCTGGACAGTTCGGGTTTGGTCCAGCCAGACCGGTCGTAGCCAGTCCAAAGCGAGGCTCGGTAAGGGACCGGACTGGCACGGACCGCATCCACCCTTAGGCACAACGAGGGACTAGAGCAGGTGTGGTACCAACCCTCCCCAACAACCGCCTTGTTGATTACGACTTCTGTGTTCTCGATCCGCCTCTACGCTAACAGTAATACACGTGACGACCATCTTTCCCTGAAAGCATAGTACCGGTTTTTAGTTACTCAGGGTTGGACAGGACATTCATCTCGAGAAAGTGCACGCTTTTCTATATGGCTACTGCCTTTAGAGTTCAATGGAATCAGAAAAAGGGAGAAAACCTCCCTAGTTGTATGCTCTAGCCACGTAGATGCCATCATAAAAAGGTCTCTATCATCTGGCAATTGTAGGATAGACCAAGTACGGAAGCATCATGTACATGCATGAATAACCTGCACCGAAGATGAAACACATTTATTGTTTAAAATCACATTCTTCCTGGCAAGCAACAATGCCCAACATAAAGCAGCCGCCCCCACAAGAATATGTGCAGAAAATTGTTATCGATACATGGGAACCAATGGCCGAACATGTTACGTGCACTACATGGGGGTATTGATTTGAAGTTTCTTGAACTATGGTCCAGACTGCACGAGCAAATTTACACTCAGAAAATAAATGTTTAATGTACTCATCATGTTGATAAGAGACACATATATTGCTACCTTGCCAATCACTATATATTTTAAGCTACCTTGCAAATTATCTCTAGTCAAGATGACCTCATTGGTTCGAAACCATAGGAAAATCTTCAATCTTACAGGAATTTCCAGCTTCCACTATTTCTTGTTATCAACCGGAACATCACAATGAATCATTGCATCCTATAAACGATTTGACTGAAAACCCACCGTTCAGATGCAAATTCCATCAAAACTTTCGCAGTTTGTCAGTTAGTTGAATGGCCTTCAAGCGAAGAAGTAGTTCATTCCATGCTGCCAAGCGAGGTCCTAAAAAGTCCCTCCGGAAAGAAATATCATGCATTTTTTGTCCCTAAACTTATTTGATCGTGACGAATTTATGTCTAACGATCATGTCCAAGCTACTGTATTGCATCTCAAGTGGTGTTTTTTTTACATCACTTGGAGGAGGTGATGTATTTTTTTTTACATCTACATCATTTGTTGGAGCTGCGTTTTTAGGTCTTCATGATGTAAAAGTTAGTTATTTATAGATATACATCTTCTATTGGGGATGCTCCTAAAGAAAGAACATAAAGAGCCAGCATGTGAAGTTTGGTGAAGCAGTGAAGTATGCACTTCCACCATGCCTATATATAACCAGTTTCCTAATGTAGAAGAAGCAATGTTTGAAGTTACAATAGTAGTGCGTGAGACGACCACATACAGTATGAACAAACTACAAAGTAAAAAATGGCAGAGAAGATTGGTGGCATCAACAATTGAACGGGGACACCTTATAGAAATTAGAGACATTGGAAATTTGAGTTGGAAATCAATGGTAGGGACAATCCACGATTCCTTTCTGCCAGAGGCGGAGCTCCAACTGGGCAGTGGAGTTCATCCATGTGGCAGGAAGCAAATGCTTCAAGATAGTAGACGAGTGAAGGGTGGACTTTGAGACGTATGGTGGAGCTTCTCCCAAGCCGAACAAAATCGTGGCTCCAAAGTGAAAGCTCCAGAAGGCGTGGTTGCAACAGCCAAGCAAGCATTCACCTTCTTCAAGGCAATAACGACACAATATCCTTGTCCCTGCACATTCCATACCTGCTGCAGAACAATCAGTTCACGTCGAGAACACCGAGCAAATAAGCTCTACATGCATCCAGAAGTAGAGTAGTCAACTAGATGGAGATTACTAGGTTGTTTAATTTTTCTCCCTGATTTTCTCCTGGCAGCAGCAAAGAGTCAAAACTATAGGATGTGAAGCACGTAAAGTAAAACTATGTCGCCCGTAATGTACTATAGTTAACTAGTAAATGGCACGTGCCATTTACTAGTGAATGTACTATAGTTAAAAATAGTGTTAAATCATTTGACACGTGTATAATTTTAAAAATATTGTCAAATCATTTTAAAATTATACACGTGCATGTCACGTGCCATTTACTAGTTAGGTATAGTACATTATGGGCGAAATTTGACTCAAATGCCATAATTTGGGTGAGGCAATGGCAATTCCTTTTTTGTTTCTTCTGTTTTAAAGTAAGATGCTATGTAATTAGTAAGTGTGACCCAAGTGTTTTCTCCTGGCACATGTATAACCATTGAAAAAGAAAGAAAAATGAGACCATTCAAGACTAGCCCTTGGAGGTATATTTTTATAGAAGGAATTCTCTAAGGACCCGGGGTCACCTCAGGACTCGAACCAGGGTGGGCTTGCTCGCTCCGACTGAGCCAAGCCAGCAGGGTGACACTCTGCTCCGAGTGAGACATTGAAAAAGGAAGTTATAAAATGAACATGCACAAGAGTAACCTTCAGCGCGATAATTTAAACTAGAATGAACGTAGTCATGTGTGACATTAAGTAATCAATGGTCGATGGTAATATAGAAGCACTTTAGTATGTTTAACTGTGTATTATCGAATTTACACAATTTAAAATATACCAAGAGAAAAAAGTTACTCCCTTCATCCTTAAATATTTATCTGTAGTTTCTCAAAAAAAAACTCTAGATTGCTTCCCAAAAAAGTACTCCCTATTAGCTTGCCAAAACATCTTAATATTTTATATTATGTGACGAAGGGAGTACAACTCGAGTCATGAATGCACGGGAGCTTGCGAGAAATTTATGGATTAGCAGCCGTTGAACCGGTCACGCACCATGCTAGATTAGTACCACTAGGATCTTCGTGTATTCCATCATTGGAGCTTGCCAAAATTTCTAGATAGCATTCGTGCGCCAGGCCACAAACTTCGCCTAACAGTGGCAGGTTGGCTGGCAGCACAGTGACATCACCCACGGCGAATCCCTGCAATAGAAGCCGTTGGATTGGCACGTACCTGGCCACGTACACATTTCTCTAACACGAACCAAGAAATATGATCCATCCGATTAGAAAGATCCAACGTTCTATACTACTTGATATTGGTACACTATATAGGAGCATACAAACTTGCACCAGCACCGGCCATATCCACTGGATCGATCACTCGGAGGTAGCTAGGCCTCCTCATGCGATTCGCGCATGCGCGGACACTAGCGAGTAGCAACACAACGGTAGTAAAGCACACCCTTCAAGCCAGCGGCAAAAACCGTTTTGTTTTAAAACGTAGGCTCGCGGAGGGCCTGACTTTGAATTAACGAAGCCATCAACTGGCCAGGTATTACAAAATACATGGATGCTGAAAGCAAACTTACACCACGAGACACACGCTAATCATAAGAGACTAAAAAGTAGACGAGCAGGTTGAACATGAAGTCGCTTTAAAGACTGAGCACAGAAGAAGAAGACTGGAGCAACCACAAGAAGTAACCCATTTCTCATATGCAAACACACCGGCGATGGTAACCTGAGATGCAAAGCCCACTGCTCGGTGTCCTACGGCGATGGGGGAACCTTCCCCCTCGCCCAGGCTCGAAAAGGCCTCACCGTCGGGTGGAAGGACGCGCTCACCCTGGAGCAAGGGCGGCATCTGACAACAGCAACACGAGCACAAGTCGGCCACACACACCTGCCCCATTTTGCCGGGCACACCTTGACAGAAGCTTAGCCCTTGCCTACAATAGATCAAGTCAAGAGGGGTAACTTGCAGGAAGAAGGACATGAAGAGGAAGTAGGAGGCAAACTAGGGAGCGATGAACGTCGTGAGAGAGGACTGTCGTCGTTCATAAAGCAGAGGTGCTCGGCGCACCGACGCAAGATTGATGTCGTGAAGGAGAACCCTTTATCCTCCCGCCCAGGTTTGAGGCTGCACTGTCTGGTGGAAGGACACGCTCACCCTAGAGCAAGGGCGACATGGGACAGCAGCAACACCAGCACAAGTCGGCCGCACACACCCTCCCCGTCATGCCGGGCACACATTGACAGAAGCTTATCCCTTGCCTACAATAGATCAAATCATGAGGGGTAACCTGCAGGAAGAACAACACGAGGAACCAGTAGCAGGAAAACTAGGGGGCGACAAACATCATGAGAGAGGTCTCACTGTTGTCGTTGATAAAGCACAGGTGCTCCTTCACGACATCAATCTTGGAACACTTTCTCCCCAACGGAGGTTACTGGGGTTGTTGTGAGGAAATATAATTTTCATCCCCCTCGGCCCCCGCGTCGCTCCCGCAGGGGCTACTCGGGCGGCGCCAACCCTAGCCTCCACCGGCCTCCCTCCCCCTTCTCCTCTACCTCGTCACCACCGGAGGGGGTCGCCGGCAAGCCCGCGCGGTCGCCGGGGAAGGTGGCGGCGAGGATCTGCCTGCTCCCTCGCGCGCGGGCGGCTCTGGAGCCGAGGCGGTGGCCTCGGGTGGTGGCGCGACGTCGTTCTCAGCCAGCGGTGGCCGCGGGTGCTGGCCGGCTGCCTTGGCTGCGCGGGCGGCAAGGTGGCGGCGGGTGGAGGCTGCTGGACGCCGGGCTGCGGGGGCCCTCGTCCGGATCTGACGCCTTCGCCTCCAACGCTCAGATCCCCTTTCAGATCCTGTCTGCGGTCGTCCCTGGCTGCAAGCGCCGTGTTTGAAGTTGGGGCGGGGGGCGGGGTAGTGCCCGGAGAAATCCAGGCCGACTCAGCCGGCCACGACGGTGGCGACGCCCGCGGGCGCCGTCCCCTACCCGCGGGCTTTAGTGTTCTTCATCCTTGCTTGTAGGTGTGTGAAGCTAGCTAGCTGTTGCACAACACCATGTATCTTTTAGCTGTTTCTTGTTTTCTGCTACTATAAGTGGGTTGATACTGTAATCCTGGCCGATTGATGGCTTTGTTAATTTAAAGCCGGACTCGTTTTGAGCCTTCGTTCTAAAAAAAACAACACTTTCTCCTCCTGCCCAAGTTCAGTGCCGCACCATCGGATGGAAGGCTGCGCTCACCCTAGAGCAAGGGCGGCATGGAAAAACAGCAACACCAACAGAAGTCGGCCGCACACACCCGCCCCGTCGCGCCGGGCACACCTCGACGGGAGCTTAGCCTTTGCATACAATAGATCAAGTACGGAGGCTGAGTAAAAGTCTGTAGCAAATGCAACTCGTGGCAAGTGTTCAACCCCAACAGCTAACACCTGTTGCAAGTGTGCGTGTGTGCATATGCGTACGTGGTGCCTGGCTGTGTGTGTGCACCACGCAAGTGTGTTGACACCAGATTTTGGCACGGTCAATAACTTAATTAATATGGCCTCAAATGGAGAAGTGATCTAGATAAAAGAGTTTTGGATTGTCCATATGAACATCTTTAAAGTTTGGGCATCGCCATCCGATCTCATCTCAAAGGCCGAAGTTGTGTTCGAAATACTGAGATTTTGTATATTCAGAACACTATTCGGCTGATTACGCCCCCAAGACGACCTCATATGGAAAAACGTTCAACAGGAATTATCTTCGTCTCGTCGAAGTGATCGATTTTGATATAAAAATCATCCAGATCTGAATTCGTATGCAAAATTTAGAGCAATCGGAGTGCAGCCCTGTCACCAGGCGAGATGTGGCGCGCTCCACCACACGCATGTCTGATGGGTAGCGCGAGGGAACAGCCTATTTTGTACGGCCGATTTGACACTCAAGATGACCTCTGATAAACAAACGTTCAAAATGAAAGTTGTTCGTATCGTCGAAACGGTCAAGATTGCTTTTGGGCTCGTTTTCATCCGAGATCGTTTACCACCTTAAAAATTAATCGCAAGGTACATCCAATTTAAACCGAGCAGTTTTGGAAAGTTCGGACAAAACCAATCTGAATTTGACTAGGGTTTTGGACGTGATTCCAAGCCTTTTCCTTGCATGGGAAGTCCCGCTGCCTGTTATGTACCTAAGGGGTGACGGCTGATTGAATGACAACACACAATCGCAAAATCCATCTACTTTTTATCCTAGTTTTACATCTCTCCCTGGTTCTTTCTCTCTCATTCTTCATTCATTCTTCGTCTTGAAGGGCGGCGATCCTCGATGTTCTAGGGGCGGGCGAACCGACCTAGGGCAGCCCATAGCCGCTGCGCGTTCAGACGGGGTCCCTCCCGGGCACATGGGGTCTCGGGTCCTGAAAAGCACCAGCCGGATTGCTTGCGTATCGCGTTTCCGGACGGGTCTCCTTCGACGTGAGCTGCGGTGCATCACCCTCAGCGTTGGAGGTACACGGTGACGTGCTCGTGTGCGAACAAAATTTTTGGCGACTCTGCTGGGGACGAAAGATCAAGAATCATCATCAACCATGTCTAATCTCCCCAAGCCCTCAGAAGTTGACATCGATAACATCATTAAGCCCGGTCTTGATGAACTATCGGATGGACATCGCTAAGCCTACGAAGTGCGCAAGAAGCAGCGTGAAGAGGCTTTTGAGGTGCTCAAGAAGAAGCGCGAGGAGGAGGATTTGAAAGCGTTTCTTTCAAGTTTCAAGAAGGACCGTCAAGGCAACATCACTCTGGTTGGAAACGTCAATTTTCCTCCCCTCATCGACGAACTAGATGTAATCGCTGTGAGTAAAGTTTTTCTCAAGAGCAAGTGGCTGTGATTGAAAGTCTTGTTCGTAAGGGTAATGTGATGGCATACAATTCTTTTGTGGCTAGTGCTAATGCTTAGAAAAAATATGCCTCCATCATCTAGTAGTACTGTTGGTATATCTGAAAACCCTAGTCCAATTTTACCTATTTCATCGGCACCACCTATGCAACAACAATATAATATGCCATTGAATATTTACCCTACTCAAACCAACCAGCTTGTGGCTGCACCTACATACCATATTCCTATTATGAGTGTGCCCAATTCGGCGTCAACACCGAATCACATTGTCACACCACCCATAGGCGCAAGCATGTTTGGTCTTCCACCGAATTATGGTTCGGCGCCCATCCCACAAGTTGCACCAATAGCTAGTACTCAGGTTGCTCCTATGTCATTGCCACAAACATCTTCATCTACTTCGGATCCAATTTTAGCTAAATTAAGGGAGGATTTGCATAAGACGTTTCTAGAAACTTTCGGAAACGAGCCGAAAGTAAAGAGTCGTGTGTATCAAAAGCCTTATCCTGAACACTTCGATGCAATTTCTTACCCTCAAGGTTATAATGTTCCTGATATTGTTAAATTTAGTGGTGAGGGTACGAAAACAACTTGGGAGCGTGTGAGTCAGTATGTAGCACAGTCGGGTGAAGCAGGTTCCATAGAAGAGTTAAAAGTGCGTTTATTTCCCTTGTCTTTAA
>NW_025228391.1:48837-50797 GCF_018294505.1 Triticum aestivum | reverse complement strand
ATGGAATAAAAGAAAATGTTGGAAATGTCAAAAAAAAAGAAATAAAGTTTCCCATGTGATATGTGGTCTAGTTGTTAGGAAAATTTACAAATATGAATTACGACTTTATTTGCAAAATCTCTCTGAAATTTGTAAAATGGGCATAACTTTTGCATACGAACTCGGATTAAAAAGTTTTTTATATGAAAAATCATCTACTCAAAATGTTACATTCGAATTTAACCAGGGGAACCCCACTAAAATTTTTCAAAATCCTCAAAAACCTAATAGAAAAAGAGTTACGGGGCTTTTAAGATCTAGTGGGAAAAAAATGGGAAAAAATTTCAAACTTACTAGTGGCGCACCGTTTGCTAGGTCCGCCACTAGTAATAGGAAAAAATTAGTTTCGAATATTTTTTTGGAAATTTTTTCAAAATATGATACGTAATATGAACGGAAGTTTGAAATATTTTTTCAAAATTTCATCACACTCATGAACATGAACAAAGTCGTAAACATCAACAAGGTTTAATAGGATTGATAGGTTAGATATATCAACAAGTGCCTGTTAAGTGAGTTGGTGCTAGGGTTGGATAGAACTCTAAAGTTAAGCGTGCTTGGGCTGGAGTAGTGTGAGGATGGGTGACCTTTCGATAAATTTGACCACGGAGTGCGATTTGACTTGAGATTAAGCATATTGATCGGAGATTAAGCCATACTGGCCCAAGATTAAGAAAAAAAATCTAAAAAAATTTGAAAAAAAAATCGAAAAAAAATGTTACTAATGGCGCACTTCTATGTGGTGCGCCATTACTAAGTCAGATAGTAATGGCGCACCTCTAGGCATACTGATGGCGCACTATATGTGCGCCATTAGTATCTGGTATTAGTGGCGCACCTGTAGTGCGCCATTAGTAAAAAATTCTAATGGCGTGATGTTAGTGGCGCACCTGTAGTGCGTCATTAATGGCCAAAACAGGTGCGCCACTAGCAGGCCTTTTCCTAGTAGTGTATAGCTTTGTGATAACTGAGAGAGACTTGGTAGATCATGTTCTTAATGGTTTGAAAACTCACATAAAAGAGACACTACTAGGAAAAAGGCTATACACAGAATCTTACCAGCAGCGCTCCACAAAATACCATGCTGCTGCTACTTAGCAGCAGCGCGTGTTAGAGAAACGCGCTGCTGACAGGAAAATAGCAGTAGCGCGTCCACCACGAACCGCGCTACTGCTATAATTGTCATGACTTCGCCCCCCGCTAGTTATAGCAGTAGCGCACTATACTGAACCGCGCTACTGCTATAGAAGTTAGCAGCAGCGCGCTTATAGGAAAACCGCTACTGCTAAGATCAGCCCACAAGTTTAGTCCCACCTCGCTCCGTGAACAGGGTGTTTACCATCTTAAATATGTTACTTCTGAAACTACCACAACCAGTTGGTCTTCACTGAACTCTATGTGTAAAATTTATGGCCGCAATATGAGTCCTCTCTGGTTCCTACCGGATAGGAATCATATTGACAATTCAGATTGTACAGAAATAGATCATTGATGGCCAATGTATTTTTTGCATTGACGTATTTTTTGTATAGTTACACTTAGCAGTAGCGGTTTATGTGCAAGGCGCTACTGCTATTCAGATTATCTGTAGCGCGTTTTGACAAACGCGCTACAACTATCCCTACCTTATCCCCACGCGCACGACCGGCCCTCACTCACACTCTCACTCTCGCCCCCCGTGCTGATAACCGTCGTCTTGCATCGCCGTCACCGCCGCCGCCTCCTTCGTCCGTCCGCCGCCGAGGTACTCCCCTCCTTCCGTCCCTCCTCCCTCCTCCTCGCACATCCTCCCTCCGCCTGCGGCCGCCCCTCCCTCCTCCGCTGCCGCCCTCCTCCCTCCGCCTGCGGGCGCCCCTCCTCCCTCCTCCGCCGGCAGCCCTCCTCCCACCGCCCTCGACCTCACCGCCCCTAGCTACCTCTC
>NW_025228391.1:26793-48550 GCF_018294505.1 Triticum aestivum | reverse complement strand
TGACTTGTGCTAGAACATGTACAAGTTTAATCTTTGAATTATGAACGTAGGAAATGTCATACTCGGACGATGACAGTCTCCCGGGGGAGTGTAGTTGGTGCCACGACGATCGAGGTATGTGCGACAGGTTCGTTCAGCTGGACGAAGATCGGCGCTTCAGCATTAAGCTCGAGGAGACCTTCGATTGTGAAACGGTACGCAACAATGACAAGTGTTTTTTTCGTAATTAAGCATGACTTCAACTATTTCAACGTCTAATTTTCATATTTTACAATTCGACTAGCTTATCCCATGCCATGCAAGACGCTATGTCTTGGAGAGGATGGGTTTCTAAGACCATGAAAATTTCGAAACAAAGAAAATACACCTAAGGACCCATCATGATATGGATTTTGAAGTAAATCTGTGCAATGCTTAGAGTGTAACCCATTTTGGTTGCCAAAATTGGGAAGCACTTTGCAAAATGTATGGTTTTTATGAGGGTATAATTTTCACCATGGATCTTGGTGATCCTAACATCGAGCAAGATAATATGGACATTTGGGTCCTTATTGATACGCTTCCGATTGTACTGCTATGTGAGTTTCTCGAACATAGTTATTAACTAATTTATATTGTTTATTTCAAAATTGTTGATAGCTTATTTCCATTGACAGCTTATTTTGATTCTTCGAAGACTGTGCGGAAGATGGTAGATAAAACTCACTACACCGATGGCACCGAATTAACGTATAAGGAGAAAAATCATCTGATCGCATTTTGTACTCTTCTTGAGAATTATAATAACTATTATCAAACTCCTCCAAATTATGGTCAATACGTGCCACTAGTGCATGTGTTGAACCACGGTAACTTCTCTGGAGATACCCTGGTAAGATTTTTTACTATTACGACATCCGTGCATCTTTTGCATACTTCTAAAATTAGTACATCATTGCTAACTACGAAGTTATTATTATGTTTTTCAACAGAAATTCCCGATGGATTGTGTGCCTCATCTGATGTCTCTGAATGGTCGCCTCACAGTTCTGAACATAATGCCAGGTAAATCTAGGGAGTTCACCTGTGCATGTCGGATTTCTAAAACCGGTGAACACATGATCATCAAAGAATGGAAGAAATGTATGGACATTCGCAAGGAGGTTCTTGGAAGTAATATTCAGCGAAAGACAAGAATTTGAGATAGGCTAATCTCCAATCTCCATAACGGAGAGTCAGGGGCTATCTTGTTTTTTGCTATTTTACCTTAGAAAATGTAGTAGGTCTTGATCGAATGTAGTAGGTCCTATAGTTGGGGAACGTAGCAGAAATTCAAAATTTTCCTACGTGTCACCAAGATCTATCTATGGAGAAACCTGCTACGAGTAGAAGGAGAGTGCATCTACATACCCTTGTAGATCGCTAAGCGGAAGCGTTCAAGTGAACGGGGTTGATGGAGTCGTACTCGTCATGATTCAGATCACCGATGATCAAGTGCCGAACGGACGGCACCTCTGCGTTCAACACACGTACAGCCCGGTGACGTCTCCCACGCCTTGATCCAGCAAGGAGAGAGGGAGAGGTTGAGGAAGACTCCATCCAACAGCAGCACAACGGCGTGGTGGTGATGGAGGAGCGTGGCAATCCAGCAGGGCTTCGCCAAGCACCATGGGAGAAGAGGAGGAGGGAGAGGGGCAGGGCTGCACTAACGAGAGATCAAATCATCTGTTATGGGCAGCCCCATGCCTCAATATATATAGGGGGGAAGGGGGCTGCGCCCCCTTTAGGGTTTTCCCACCCAAGGGGCGGCGGCCAGCCTCCAGATGGCATCTGGTGCGGCGGCCAAGAGGGGGGGGAGGAGTCCATCCTCCCCAAGGCACCTCGGAGGTGCCTTCCCCCTTGAGGACTCTTCCCTCTAGGGTTCCCTAGGCGCATGGGCCTCTTGGGGCTGGTGCCCTTGGCCCATGTAGGCCAAGGCGCACCCCCTACAGCCCATGTGGCCCCCGGGGCAGGTGGCCCCACCCGGTGGACCCCCGGGACCCTTCCGGTGGTTCCGGTACAATACCGATGACCCCGAAACTTGTCTCGATGGCCGAAACAGGACTTCCCATATATAAATCTTTACCTCCGGACCATTCCGGAACTCCTCGTGACGTCCGGGATTTCATCCGGGACTCCGAACAACATTCGGTTACCACATACAAACTTCCTTTATAACCCTAGCGTCATCGAACCTTAAGTGTGTAGACCCTACGGGTTCGGGAGACATGCAGACATGACCGAGACGTTCTCCGGTCAATAACCAACAGCGGGATCTGGATACCCATGATGGCTCCCACATGTTCCACGATGATCTCATCGGATGAACCACGATGTCAAGGACTTAATCAATCCCGTATACAATTCCCTTTGTCTAGCGGTATTTTACTTGCCCGAGATTCGATCGTCGGTATACCGATACCTTGTTCAATCTCGTTACCGGCAAGTCACTTTACTCGTTCCGTAACACATCATCCCGTGATCAACTCCTTGGTCACATTGCGCATATGATGATGTCCTACCGAGTGGGCCCAGAGATACCTCTCCGTTTACACGGAGTGACAAATCCTAGTCTCGATCCGCATAAAACAATAGATACTTTCGGAGATACCTGTAGTGCACCTTTATAGTCACCCAGTTACGTTGTGACGTTTGATACACCCAAAGCACTCCTACGGTATCCAGGAGTTACACGATCTCATGGTCAAAGGAAGAGATACTTGACATTGGCAAAGCTCTAGCAAACGAACTACACGATCTTTGTGCTAGGCTTAGGATTGGGTCTTGTCCATCACATCATTCTCCTAATGATGTGATCCCGTTATCAACGACATCCAATGTCCATAGCCAGGAAACCATGACTATCTGTTGATCACAACGAGCTAGTCAACTAGAGGCTCACTAGGGACATATTGTGGTCTATGTATTCACATGTGTATTACGATTTCCGGATAATACAGTTATAGCATGAATAAAAGACAATTATCATGAACAAGGAAATATAATAATAATACTTTTATTATTGCCTCTAGGGCATATTTCCAACAGTCTCCCACTTGCACTAGAGTCAATAATCTAGTTCACATCGCCATGTGATTAACACTCACAGGTCACATCGCCATGTGACTAATACCCAAGAGTTTACTAGAGTAAGTAGTCTAGTTCACATCACTATGTGATTAACACTCAGTGAGTTTTTATGTTTGATCATGTTGCTTGTGAGAGAGGTTTTAGTCAACGGGTCTGAACCTTTCAGATCCGTGTGTGCTTTACAAATCTCTATGTCATCTCTTAGATGCAGCTACCACGCTCTATTTGGAGCTATTCCAAACAACTGTTCTACTTGGAGCTATTCTAAATTATTGCTCCATTATATGTATCCGGTCTCTCTACTCAGAGCTATCCGGATAGGTGTCAAGCTTGCATTGTCGTAACCTTTACGACGAACTCTTTTACCACCTCCATAATCGAGAAAATTCCTTAGTCCACTAGTTACTAAGGATAACTTTGACCGCTGTCTTGTGAGCCATTCTTGGATCACTCTTGTACCCCTTGACTGACTCATGGCAAGGCACACTTCAGGTGCGGTACACAGCATAGCATACTGAAGAGCCTACGTCTTAAGCATAGGGGACGACCTTCATCCTTTCTCTCTATTCTGCCATGGTCGAGCTTTAAGTCTTAACTTCGTACCTTAGAACTCAGGCAAGAACTCCTTCTTTGACTGGTCCATCTTGAACACCTTCAAGATCATGTCAAGGTATGTGCTCATTTGAAAGTATTATTAAGCATTTTGATCTATCCTTATAGATCTTGATGCTCAATGTTCAAGTAGCTTAATCCAGGCTTTCCATTGAAAAACACTTTCAAAATAACCCTATATGCTTTCCAGAAATTCTACGTCATTTCTGATCAACAATATGTCAACAACATATACTCATCAGAAATTCTATAGTGCTCCCACTCACTTCTTTGGAAATAGGAGTTTCTCATAAACTTTGTACAAACCCAAAATTTTTGATCATCATCAAAGCATACATTCCAACTCCGAGATGCTCACTCCAGTCCTTAGAAGGATTGCTGGAGCTTTGCATACTTATTAGCATCTTTCGGGATTGACAAAACCTTCCGGTTGTATCACATACAACCTTTCCTCATTAAAATCGTCGAGGAAACAATGTTTTGACATCCTATCTGCAAGATTTCATAAATAATGCAGTAATCGCTAATATAATTCCAACAGACTCTTAGCATCGCTACGAGTGAGAAAATCTCATCGTAGTCAACTCCTTGAACTTGTCGGAAAACATCTTAACGACAAGTCGAGCTTTCTTAATGGTGACATTTACCATCATTGTCCGTCTTCCTTTTGAAATCCATTTGTACTCACACATGGATCCTCTCTCGGATTTTATGGCCTCAAGCCATTTATCGGAATCCGGGCCCACCATCGCTTCTCCATAGCTCGTAGGTTCATTGTTGTCCAGCAACATGACTTCCAAGACAGGATTACGTACCACTCTAAAGTAGTATGTATCCTTGTCATCCCACGAGGTTTGGTAGTGACTTGATCCGAAGTTTCATGATCAATATCATAAGCTTCCACTTTAATTGGTGTAGGTGCCACGGGAACAACTTCCTGTGCCCTGCTACACACTGGTTGAAGTGATGGTTCAATAACCTCATCAAGTCTCCACCATCCTCCCACTCAACTCTTTCGAGAGAAACCTTTCCTCGAGAAAGGACCCGATTCTAGAAACAATCCATATTGCTTTCGGATCTGAATTAGGAGGTATACCCAACTGTTTTGGGTTTCCTATGAAGATGCATTTTATCCGCTTTGGGTTCGAGCTTATCAACCTGAAACTTTTTCATATAAGCGTCGCAGCCCCAAACTTTTAAGAAACGACAACTTAGGTTTCTCTAAACCATAATTCATACGGTGTCATCTCAACGGAATTACGTGGTGCCCTATTTAAAGTGAATGTGGTTGTCTCTAATGCCTAACCCATGAACGATAGTGGTAATTCGATAAGAAACATCATGGTACGCACCATATCCAATAGGGTGCAACTATGATGTTCGGACACACCATCACACTATGGTGTTCCAGGCGGTATTAATTGCGAAACAATTTCCACAATGTCTTAATTGTGTGCCAAAACTCGTAACTCAGATACTCATCTCTATGATCTTATCATAGACATTTTATCCTCTTGTCACGATGATCTTCAACTTTACTCTGAAATTACTTGAACCATTCAATAATTCAGACTTGTGTTTCATCAAGTAAATATATTCAACATCTACTCGAATCATCTGTGAAGTAAGAACATAATGATATTCACTGCATGCCTCAGCACTCATTGGACTACACACATCAAAATGTGTTACTTCCAACAAGTTGCTATCTTGTTCCATCTTACTGAAACCGAGGCTTTTCAGTCATCTTGCCCATGTGGTATGATTTGCATATCTCAAGTGATTCAAAATCAAGTGAGTTCAAACGGTCCATTTGCATGGAGTTTCTTCATGCATATATACCAATAGACATGGTTCGCATGTCTCAAACTTTTCAAAATGAGTGAGTCCAAAGATCCATCAACATGGAGCTTCTTCATGCGTTTTATACCATTATGACTTACATGGCAGTGCCACAAGTAAGTGGTACTATCATTACTATCTTATATCTTTTGGCATGAAAATGTGTATCCCTACGATCAAGATTCAATAAACCATTCCTTTAGGTGCAAGAGCACTTATTCAGGTTTAATACTAATCTTGATGGTAGAGGGAGCGTGCGATGTTAGATCACATCAAACTTGGAAACACTTCCAACACATATCGTCAGCTCACCTTTAGCCAGTCTCCGTTTATTCCGTAGCTTTTATTTCGAGTTACTAACACTTAGCAACCGAACCGGTATCCAATACCCTGGTGCTACTAGGAGTACTAGTAAAGTACACATTAACATAATGTATATCCAATATACTTCTATCGACCTTGCCAGCCTTCTCATCTACCAAGTATCTAGGGTAATGCTGCTCCAGTGGTTGTTCCCCTTATTACAGAAGCACTTAGTCTCGGGTTTGGGTTCAACCTTGGGTTTCTTCACTAGAGCAGCAGCTGAATTGCCGTTTCATGAAGTATCCCTTTGTTCCCTTGCCCTTCTCGAAACTAGTGGTTTCACCAACCATCAACAATTGATGCTCCTTCTTGATTTCTACTTTCGCGGTGTCAAACATCATGAATATTTCAAGGATCATCATATCTATCCCTGATATGTTATAGTTAATCACGAAGCTCTAGCAGCTTGGTGGCAATGACTTTGGGGAAACATCACTATCTCATCTGGAGGATCAACTCCCACTCGATTCAAGTGATTGTTGTGCTCAGACAATTTGAGCACAAGCTCAACGATTGAGCTTTTCTCCCTTAGTTTGCAGGCTAAGAAAATCGTCGGAGGTCTTATACCTCTTGACGTGGGCACGAGCCTGAAATCCCAATTTCAGCCCTCGAAACATCTCATATGTTCCGCGACGTTTCGAAAACGTCTTTGGTGCCTCTACTTAAACCATTTAATTGAACTATCACGTAGTTATCAAAACGTGTATGTCCGATGTTCGCAACATCGACAAACGACGTTGGGGTTCAGCACACTGAGCGGTGCATTAAGGACATAAGCTTTCTACTGATCGCATAATTGCTACTATCAACTTTCAACTATATTTTCTCTAGGAACATATCTAAACAGTGGAACTAAAGCGCGAGCTTACGACATAATTTGCAAAAGGTCTTTTGACTATGTTCAGGATAATTAAGTCCATCTTATGAACTCCCACTTAGATAGACATCCCTCTGGTCATCTAAGTGATCACATGATCCGAGTCAACTAGGCCGTGTCCGATCATCACGTGAGACGGACTAGTCATCATCGGTGAACATCTTCATGTTGATCGTATCTGCCATATGACTCATGCTCGACCTTTCAGTCTCCGTGTTCCGAGGCCATGTCTGCACATGCTAGGCTCGTCAAGTTAACCCTAAGTGTTTTCGCTGTGTGAAACTGTCTTACACCCGTTGTATGTGAACGTAAGAATCCATCACACCCGATCATCACGTGGTGCTTAGAAGCGACGAACTGTAGCAACGGTGCACAGTTAGGGGAGAACACTTCTTGAAATTTTGTAAGGGATCATCTTATTTACTACCGTCGTCCTAAGTAAACAAGATGCATAAACATGATAAACATCACATGCAATCAAATAGTGACATGATATGGCCAATATCATTTTGCTCCTCTTGATCTTCATCTTCGGGGCTCCATGATCATCATCGTCACCGGCACGACACCATGATCTCCATCATCATGATCTCCATCATCGTGTCTTCATGAAGTTGTCTCGCCAACGACTACTTCTACTTCTATGGCTAACGTGTTTAGCAATAAAGTAAAGTAAGTTACATGGCGTTCTTCAATGACACGCAGGTCATACAATAAATAAAGACAACTCCTATGGCTCCTGCCGGTTGTCATACTCATCGACATGCAAGTCGTGAATCCTATTACAAGAACATGATCAATCTCATACATCACATATCATTCATCACATTCTTCTTGGCCATATCACATCACATAGCATACCCTACGCAAGACCACAACGTGATATGCCAATTGCTATTTACCCTTCATAAGGACCCTTTTCATCGAATCCGTTCCGACTAAAGTGGGAGAGACTGGCACCCGCTAGCCACCTTATGCACCAAGTGCATGTCAATCGGTGGAACCTGTCTCACGTAAGAGTACGTGTAAGGTCGGTCCGGGCCGCTTCATCCCACAATACCGTCGAAACAAGATTGGACTAGTAATGGTAAGCATATTGAACAACATCAACGCCCACAACTACTTTGTGTTCTACTCGTGAAAAGAATCTACACAATAGACCTAGCTCATGATGCCACTGTTGGGGAACGTAGCAGAAATTCAAAATTTTCCTACGTGTCACCAAGATCTATCTATGGAGAAACCTGCTACGAGTAGAAGGAGAGTGCATCTACATACCCTTGTAGATCGCTAAGCGGAAGCGTTCAAGTGAACGGGGTTGATGGAGTCGTACTCGTCATGATTCAGATCACCGATGATCAAGAGCCGAACGGCACCTCTGCGTTCAACACACGTACAGCCCGGTGACGTCTCCCACGCCTTGATCCAGCAAGGAGAGAGGGAGAGGTTGAGGAAGACTCCATCCAACAGCAGCACAACGGCGTGGTGGTGATGGAGGAGCGTGGCAATCCAGCAGGGCTTCGCCAAGCACCATGGGATAAGAGGAGGAGGGAGAGGGGCAGGGCTGCACTAACGAGAGATCAAATCATCTGTTATGGGCAGCCCCATGCCTCAATATATATAGGGGGGAAGGGGGCTGCGCCCCCTTTAGGGTTTTCCCACCCAAGGGGCGGCGGCTAGCCTCCAGATGGCATCTAGTGCGGCGGCCAAGAGGGGGGGGAGGAGTCCATCCTCCCCAAGGCACCTCGGAGGTGCCTTCCCCCTTGAGGACTCTTCCCTCTAGGGTTCCCTAGGCGCATGGGCCTCTTGGGGCTGGTGCCCTTGGCCCATGTAGGCCAAGGCGCACCCCCTACAGCCCATGTGGCCCCCGGGGCAGGTGGCCCCACCCGGTGGACCCCCGGGACCCTTCCGGTGGTCCCGGTACAATACCGATGACCCCGAAACTTGTCCCGATGGCCGAAACAGGACTTCCCATATATAAATCTTTACCTCCGGCCCATTCCGGAACTCGTCGTGACGTCCGGGATCTCATCCAGGACTCCGAACAACATTCGGTTACCACATACAAACTTCCTTTATAACCCTAGCGTCATCGAACCTTAAGTGTGTAGACCCTACGGGTTCGGGAGACATGCAGACATGACCGAGACGTTCTCCGGTCAATAACCAACAGCGGGATCTGGATACCCATGATGGCTCCCACATGTTCCACGATGATCTCATCGGATGAACCACGATGTCAAGGACTTAATCAATCCCGTATACAATTCCCTTTGTCTAGCGGTATTTTACTTGCCCGAGATTCGATCGTCAGTATACCGGCAAGTCACTTTACTCGTTCCGTAACATATCATCCCGTGATCAACTCCTTGGTCACATTGCGCATATGATGATGTCCTACCGAGTGGGCCCAGAGATACCTCTCCGTTTACACGGAGTGACAAATCCCAGTCTCGATCCGCATAAAACAATAGATACTTTCGGAGATACCTGTAGTGCACCTTTATAGTCACCCAGTTACGTTGTGACGTTTGATACACCCAAAGCACTCCTACGGTATCCAGGAGTTACACGATCTCATGGTCGAAGGAAGAGATACTTGACATTGGCAAAGCTCTAGCAAATGAACTACACGATCTTTTGTGCTAGTCTTAGGATTGGGTCTTGTCCATCACATCATTCTCCTAATGATGTGATCCCGTTATCAACGACATCCAATGTCCATAGCCAGGAAACCATGACTATCTGTTGATCACAATGAGCTAGTCAACTAGAGGCTCACTAGGGACATATTGTGGTCTATGTATTCACACGTGTATTACGATTTCCGGATAATATAGTTATAGCATGAATAAAAGACAATTATCATGAACAAGGAAATATAATAATAATACTTTTATTATTGCCTCTAGGGCATATTTCCAACACCTATGAGGTACAATATGTTTATTATGTGGTAATGTGTTAGAGTTGATAATGAGGAGTACTTGCGATTACGACTAGTGACCAATTTGCTATGTGATGTCATTGATGAAAACGATGATCTTGAGGAGGTGTTATATGACAATGATATCTCTTTATTACCCATGTTTTTGTGCCTTTGTTCCAATCCTCAAACATTGCATGGTTAGAATCTATTATAACATGTGGGTTTGGGAAGTAGATGATGAGGTAGAGCCTATTGCCCTTTTATTATCAAACCTTTGGGAGTTACTTCTACGTTATGCGTAGGATTTCTATGCTAGGCTCGTAGACGTGGATTGGGTGAGTGTATCCATGACATATGTGAGTACTGTTAATTAATGGTTAACTTAAGGTGGCTACTTAAAATACACATTTGGGTGGATTGGTTGCGGGCACCTGGAGAATACAATGTTGTCTTAGGATATCTCGGAGCACCCGTGTGATCATCCTACGGTTCGGCACCTAGGCTCAAAGGGATCATAAGATTATTCATGCTAGAAACTCACGTGTTTAGATGTAGGCTAGCAGATGTAGGGGAAAGTAGGTGTAACTGTCTACCCAAAGTAAAGATTTAATGTTTCTGAAAGACCGTGTCTCGGTCATCCGTTTTTCAAACACCATGTAGTGCGAGAAATCCAACGGAGGAGATCGAGTCTTGTGGGGAAAAGTGCGCAAACCTCTGCAGAGTGTACAAACTAATCATGGTTAGCCGTGTCCCCGGTAATGAACATCTTGAGTATCTGGTTCTTGGATTATCATGTTGATCTCATCACTCTAAATTAATTTGTTGGGTTAATTGATATTGTTTAATTGGGATTGAGTTGGAGGAACCTTTTCAATGTTTAACAACCACCATGATAGTTAAATAAAATTGGCTTTATGCAAAACTGTAACCATAGAGCTTTCCACCAGCTATATATGCATGTAGTGATAGCATTTATCTGTTCATTACTCTTTGTGTTACATTACCAGCATATTGCATGTGCTGACCCATTTCGGGCTGCAACATATCATATTGTAGAGTTTTCAGATGACGCGTAAGGTGTCATAGGTCGTTGTCATTCATATTGCATGTGCTAACCCATGTCGTTGGAGTTGATGAACTCACTTTATCTTCGAAGCCTTCCGCTGTTATCTTATTTAGATGGCCTTAAGCCATATTATTGTATTAAGTTCTCTTTTGAGACATTTCGATGTAATAAGTGTGTGACTGAAACTCTGTTATAAATCCTCAAGTATTGTGCGTGTCAGCATTACCGATCGAGGGATGACACTGATGCACACAGACTAGACTGTTTGAGGTCTGGTCGCTACATGATAGTATCTTAGAGATTTGTTTGCAGCTGGGTCAATTCAATTATCGCTCTTGGCCAAGATCCAATCTATGACCTGGCTAAAGGCAAGTGTGGTTGATATCCAAGCCCAAAAGTCTGCACCGCTGAGAGCTGCTCCCCTTCATGAAGTCCCAATTGCCTGGACACCGCCCGAGATTGTTTATGTTTAGCTTAATGCGGACGGATCAGTGGATCCTTCTAGTTACTCTTACCTTTACGACATGCCATAGTCTTCAAACATGCAGTGATATTCTTCAAATTGAACTGTAGGAAATTAGAGAAGTGTTGGAGCTATCTCCGCAATGGAGGAAGCTTCATGTGGCCATTAAATCAGATGGCCTACAAGCAGTGAATCAGATGGCCATTGAATAGTAGGGAGAGAGATACAACTTTATAGTTCATGGAAAGAAGAGCTTGTAGTACTCAGGTTAGACGCACCCATAACATCACTACTCATATTATGGGAAATTTTTGTATTTTGGAAGGCAATACAGTAGTCTCGATAGGTTGATGCTTGGGTGTGGCTATTGCACAGTGTAGTAAGGAGTGTACTTCTGCATTTGACTTATGAGTAATACCCCCTATGTATCAAAGTATAAGACCTTTTTGCAGTTCAAATTGAACTGCCAAAACGTCTTATATATTGGTAGAGAGTTAGTACAAATGTAGAAGTTTATCCCTGCAAGAATAAATAAAAAATTACTCTGACCAAAGGGTGGAGCTCATCTCCAGGGCAAGCTATCAAACCTTTGCCGCAACAAATGAGTGAGAAGGACGAGACTTAGACAACGGGTGGAGATTTGTAGTTGCAAACCGGCCGAGCTCTCTCACCTCTGGACTGGATTGACCGGTTGGACGTCTGCTCAAGTGATTTGCACATGCAGTTATCATAAAGTGCACCTTCCTTGCCAGTGGAATGGACCAATGCTTCGAGCATTTGGTGAGCCGGACGTGGGCTACCAGAATCTGATAGGTGGCATGTACTATACCACACGAGGATGGACTCTTGTGTGCCAACGAGGATCACGTTTCTCTTTCTGTTAAGTAGTTTGCATTATTAATTCCTCGATTACTATTGGTACAGTTGAATGAAGAGAATAAAAGGGAACACGATTAGTTTGGTGAAGCAATGAAGTCTGCATTTACACCATATCTATAAATAAATAGCTTCTGAGTGTATCAGAAGCAATGTTCGAAACTACAATGGAGATGTGTTATAATCGCGTATAACATGGACAAGGTATGAACAGACAGCGAAAATGACAAACTCGGCAAGTGGCACAAGTAGTTGGTTGGGAATATATTTTAGAAATGGGATACGTTAGAAATTTGAGTTAAAGATCAGCAGGCAGGTGATGTCCTGATTCCTTGCAGCGGCACACACAACTTGTACCAAACAGTGGAGCTCGTCTCCACAGCAAGCAAGCAGAGATTTGCCATAGCAGGTGAGCGAGATGACAGTGTATTAGACGGTGGGTGGAGCTTCGTGCATGCAATCGGGCCAAGCTCTCTCACCTTTAGACTGAATCGATGTGTGGGAAGTCTCCTCAAGCGATTGATGCATGTGGCGGTAGTAGAGCGCACCTTCCTCGCCGATGGGATGGACCAATTCTGCAAGCAGCGGGTGAGCGGGTGTGCACTTCCAGAATATGATAGCTCGTCTATACTATACCACCAGGATGGCCTCCTGTGCGCCAGAAAGTATCCGGTTTCTCTATTATGTAGGTAGCTAGTCTGGATTGTTCCAAAATGGAACCAAGTTTATGGATGTATAACACACCCACTCATGTGTATTGTTCTACAACTAATCCATCAGCTTGTCTTGTAAGAGATTTGAGCCATAGCTTATTTAACTAATCTGCATTACTTGTTGCAGGTGCGATCACATTGTGTGGCACGGGTGGCAACCATGTCTAGTCGATGCACTGCACTTGGCTTCACCCTCTCACTGGACGTGGGAGGCCCTACAATGCCACCTCGCCTTGTCCGAGCACCGACTTGGAGGAGCATGGGCATGTTGGCGTGGACGCAACACCAGCTCGCCGTTGGTCCCCCCCCCCCTTACGTTCCTTTCCAAGCGGCACAAAGACGGAGGAACAATGTGAGTCCTCGTCTCCTCGACCACCTCCTCCTGATCCGTTCTCTGTTTGAGAAAAGATAGCCAAAATTTTCAGTCCCTTTTCGACCACCTCCTGCTGGCAGCACCAGTTCGCTTATTTTTCATGGGACTGACTATACGTCAGGTACCAGAAACTTTTTTCATCGATCAGCACGTCCACAAGAACCATCATATCTTGATCCAATGGTCCAACATAGATTGTGGAACTGTTCATCTACTTCCTCCCAGCCTTTTTCCTCCTCCCGATCCCCCAGCCTACCCCACCCCATACGCCAGCCTCCAGCCCCGTAGCCGGCGGACGCAACCGCGTGTCGCCTCGCCGCCACGCCCTCCCCTCGACCTCCCCCCACCGCCGTTGCTGGCCGCAGCCCCGACAATCCCTCTAAGATATACAATGGGGCCGTTACTTCACCCTAAGATAGATGGTGGGGCGAGTTCTTCTCCAGCTTGGTCGGGCCAAGAGGGAAGGAAGAAGAAGAAGGAAGGAAGGAAGAACGAAAAAAGTGACTGGTGCGAGAAGAAATTTCAGGCACCTGAGAAATAGCAAATCCAATTTTTCATTCATTACATCATTTTTTGCTCCATTTACTTTGCAAAATTAAAGATAGCTAAACATTAACACAATTGCAAACAGGAGCACACCCAGGCGATCTTTCCAATCTGTCCCTTCCGTCCCCTCTGGCCTGACCAACCTTTTGTACGGACGGTCCGGTTCACTAAAAGAGGACTGCTGGACAGTTTGGGTTTGGTCCAGCCAGACCGGTCGTAGCCAGTCCAAAGCGAGGCTCGGTAAGGGACCGGACTGGCACGGACCGCATCCACCCTTAGGCACAACGAGGGACTAGAGCAGGTGTGGTACCAACCCTCCCCAACAACCGCCTTGTTGATTACGACTTCTGTGTTCTCGATCCGCCTCTACGCTAACAGTAATACACGTGACGACCATCTTTCCCTGAAAGCATAGTACCGGTTTTTAGTTACTCAGGGTTGGACAGGACATTCATCTCGAGAAAGTGCACGCTTTTCTATATGGCTACTGCCTTTAGAGTTCAATGGAATCAGAAAAAGGGAGAAAACCTCCCTAGTTGTATGCTCTAGCCACGTAGATGCCATCATAAAAAGGTCTCTATCATCTGGCAATTGTAGGATAGACCAAGTACGGAAGCATCATGTACATGCATGAATAACCTGCACCGAAGATGAAACACATTTATTGTTTAAAATCACATTCTTCCTGGCAAGCAACAATGCCCAACATAAAGCAGCCGCCCCCACAAGAATATGTGCAGAAAATTGTTATCGATACATGGGAACCAATGGCCGAACATGTTACGTGCACTACATGGGGGTATTGATTTGAAGTTGCTTGAACTATGGTCCAGACTGCACGAGCAAATTTACACTCAGAAAATAAATGTTTAATGTACTCATCATGTTGATAAGAGACACATATATTGCTACCTTGCCAATCACTATATATTTTAAGCTACCTTGCAAATTATCTCTAGTCAAGATGACCTCATTGGTTCGAAACCATAGGAAAATCTTCAATCTTACAGGAATTTCCAGCTTCCACTATTTCTTGTTATCAACCGGAACATCACAATGAATCATTGCATCCTATAAACGATTTGACTGAAAACCCACCGTTCAGATGCAAATTCCATCAAAACTTTTGCAGTTTGTCAGTTAGTTGAATGGCCTTCAAGCGAAGAAGTAGTTCATTCCATGCTGCCAAGCGAGGTCCTAAAAAGTCCCTCCGGAAAGAAATATCATGCATTTTTTGTCCCTAAACTTATTTGATCGTGACGAATTTATGTCTAACGATCATGTCCAAGCTACTGTATTGCATCTCAAGTGGTGTTTTTTTTACATCACTTGGAGGAGGTGATGTATTTTTTTTTACATCTACATCATTTGTTGGAGCTGCGTTTTTAGGTCTTCATGATGTAAAAGTTAGTTATTTATAGATATACATCTTCTATTGGGGATGCTCCTAAAGAAAGAACATAAAGAGCCAGCATGTGAAGTTTGGTGAAGCAGTGAAGTATGCACTTCCACCATGCCTATATATAACCAGTTTCCTAATGTAGTAGAAGCAATGTTTGAAGCTACAATAGTAGTGCGTGAGACGACCACATACAGTATGAACAAACTACAAAGTAAAAAATGGCAGAGAAGATTGGTGGCATCAACAATTGAACGGGGACACCTTATAGAAATTAGAGACATTGGAAATTTGAGTTGGAAATCAATGGTAGGGACAATCCACGATTCCTTTCTGCCAGAGGCGGAGCTCCAACTGGGCAGTGGAGTTCATCCATGTGGCAGGAAGCAAATGCTTCAAGATAGTAGACGAGTGAAGGGTGGACTTTGAGACGTATGGTGGAGCTTCTCCCAAGCCGAACAAAATCGTGGCTCCAAAGTGAAAGCTCCAGAAGGCGTGGTTGCAACAGCCAAGCAAGCATTCACCTTCTTCAAGGCAATAACGACACAATATCCTTGTCCCTGCACATTCCATACCTGCTGCAGAACAATCAGTTCACGTCGAGAACACCGAGCAAATAAGCTCTACATGCATCCAGAAGTAGAGTAGTCAACTAGATGGAGATTACTAGGTTGTTTAATTTTTCTCCCTGATTTTCTCCTGGCAGCAGCAAAGAGTCAAAACTATAGGATGTGAAGCACGTAAAGTAAAACTATGTCGCCCGTAATGTACTATAGTTAACTAGTAAATGGCACGTGCCATTTACTAGTGAATGTACTATAGTTAAAAATAGTGTTAAATCATTTGACACGTGTATAATTTTAAAAATAGTGTCAAATCATTTTAAAATTATACACGTGCATGTCACGTGCCATTTACTAGTTAGGTATAGTACATTATGGGCGAAATTTGACTCAAATGCCATAATTTGGGTGAGGCAATGGCAATTCCTTTTTTGTTTCTTCTGTTTTAAAGTAAGATGCTATGTAATTAGTAAGTGTGACCCAAGTGTTTTCTCCTGGCACATGTATAACCATTGAAAAAGAAAGAAAAATGAGACCATTCAAGACTAGCCCTTGGAGGTATATTTTTATAGAAGGAATTCTCTAAGGACCCGGGGTCACCTCAGGACTCGAACCAGGGTGGGCTTGCTCGCTCCGACTGAGCCAAGCCAGCAGGGTGACACTCTGCTCCGAGTGAGACATTGAAAAAGGAAGTTATAAAATGAACATGCACAAGAGTAACCTTCAGCGCGATAATTTTAACTAGAATGAACGTAGTCATGTGTGACATTAAGTAATCAATGGTCGATGGTAATATAGAAGCACTTTAGTATGTTTAACTGTGTATTATCGAATTTACACAATTTAAAATATACCAAGAGAAAAAAGTTACTCCCTTCATCCTTAAATATTTATCTGTAGTTTCTCAAAAAAAAAAAAACTCTAGATTGCTTCCCAAAAAAGTACTCCCTATTAGCTTGCCAAAACATCTTAATATTTTATATTATGTGACGAAGGGAGTACAACTCGAGTCATGAATGCACGGGAGTTTGCGAGAAATTTATGGATTAGCAGCCGTTGAACCGGTCACGCACCATGCTAGATTAGTACCACTAGGATCTTCGTGTATTCCATCATTGGAGCTTGCCAAAATTTCTAGATAGCATTCGTGCGCCAGGCCACAAACTTCGCCTAACAGTGGCAGGTTGGCTGGCAGCACAGTGACATCACCCACGGCGAATCCCTGCAATAGAAGCCGTTGGATTGGCACGTACCTGGCCACGTACACATTTCTCTAACACGAACCAAGAAATATGATCCATCCGATTAGAAAGATCCAACGTTCTATACTACTTGATATTGGTACACTATATAGGAGCATACAAACTTGCACCAGCACCGGCCATATCCACTGGATCGATCACTCGGAGGTAGCTAGGCCTCCTCATGCGGTTCGCGCATGCGCGGACACTAGCGAGTAGCAACACAACGGTAGTAAAGCACACCCTTCAAGCCAGCGGCAAAAACCGTTTTGTTTTAAAACGTAGGCTCGCGGAGGGCCTGACTTTGAATTAACGAAGCCATCAACTGACCAGGTATTACAAAATACATGGATGCTGAAAGCAAACTTACACCACGAGACACACGCTAATCATAAGAGACTAAAAAGTAGACGAGCAGGTTGAACATGAAGTCGCTTTAAAGACTGAGCACAGAAGAAGAAGACTGGAGCAACCACAAGAAGTAACCCATTTCTCATATGCAAACACACCGGCGATGGTAACCTGAGATGCAAAGCCCACTGCTCGGTGTCCTACAGCGATGGGGGAACCTTCCCCCTCGCCCAGGCTCGAAAAGGCCTCACCGTCGGGTGGAAGGACGCGCTCACCCTGGAGCAAGGGCGGCATCTGACAACAGCAACACGAGCACAAGTCGGCCACACACACCTGCCCCATTTTGCCGGGCACACCTTGACAGAAGCTTAGCCCTTGCCTACAATAGATCAAGTCAAGAGGGGTAACTTGCAGGAAGAAGGACATGAAGAGGAAGTAGGAGGCAAACTAGGGAGCGATGAACGTCGTGAGAGAGGACTGTCGTCGTTCATAAAGCAGAGGTGCTCGGCGCACCGACGCAAGATTGATGTCGTGAAGGAGAACCCTTTATCCTCCCGCCCAGGTTTGAGGCTGCACTGTCTGGTGGAAGGACACGCTCACCCTAGAGCAAGGGCGACATGGGACAGCAGCAACACCAGCACAAGTCGGCCGCACACACCCTCCCCGTCATGCCGGGCACACATTGACAGAAGCTTATCCCTTGCCTACAATAGATCAAATCATGAGGGGTAACCTGCAGGAAGAACAACACGAGGAACCAGTAGCAGGAAAACTAGGGGGCGACAAACATCATGAGAGAGGTCTCACTGTTGTCGTTGATAAAGCACAGGTGCTCGGCGCACCGCCGCAAGATTGATGTCGTGATGGAGAACACTTTCTCCTTCACGACATCAATCTTGGAACACTTTCTCCCCAACGGAGGTTACTGGGGTTGTTGTGAGGAAATATAATTTTCATCCCCCTCGGCCCCCGCGTCGCTCCCGCAGGGGCTACTCGGGCGGCGCCAACCCTAGCCTCCACCGGCCTCCCTCCCCCTTCTCCTCTACCTCGTCACCACCGGAGGGGGTCGCCGGCAAGCCCGCGCGGTCGCCGGGGAAGGTGGCGGCGAGGATCTGCCTGCTCCCTCGTGCGCGGGCGGCTCTGGAGCCGAGGCGGTGGCCTCGGGTGGTGGCGCGACGTCGTTCTCAGCCAGCGGCGGCCGCGGGTGCTGGCCGGCTGCCTTGGCTGCGCGGGCGGCAAGGTGGCGGCGGGTGGAGGCTGCTGGACGCCGGGCTGCGGGGGCCCTCGTCCGGATCTGACGCCTTCGCCTCCAACGCTCAGATCCCCTTTCAGATCCTGTCTGCGGTCGTCCCTGGCTGCAAGCGCCGTGTTTGAAGTTGGGGCGGGGGGCGGGGTAGTGCCCGGAGAAATCCAGGCCGACTCAGCCGGCCACGACGGCGGCGACGCCCGCGGGCGCCGTCCCCTACCCGCGGGCTTTAGTGTTCTTCATCCTTGCTTGTAGGTGTGTGAAGCTAGCTAGCTGTTGCACAACACCATGTATCTTTTAGCTGTTTCTTGTTTTCTGCTACTATAAGTGGGTTGATACTGTAATCCTGGCCGATTGATGGCTTTGTTAATTTAAAGCCGGACTCGTTTTGAGCCTTCGTTCTAAAAAAACAACACTTTCTCCTCCTGCCCAAGTTCAGTGCCGCACCATCGGATGGAAGGCTGCGCTCACCCTAGAGCAAGGGCGGCATGGAAAAACAGCAACACCAACAGAAGTCGGCCGCACACACCCGCCCCGTCGCGCCGGGCACACCTCGACGGGAGCTTAGCCTTTGCATACAATAGATCAAGTACGGAGGCTGAGTAAAAGTTTGTAGCAAATGCAACTCGTGGCAAGTGTTCAACCCCAACAGCTAACACCTGTTGCAAGTGTGCGTGTGTGCATATGCGTACGTGGTGCCTGGCTGTGTGTGTGCACCACGCAAGTGTGTTGACACCAGATTTTGGCACGGTCAATAACTTAATTAATATGGCCTCAAATGGAGAAGTGATCTAGATAAAAGAGTTTTGGATTGTCCATATGAACATCTTTGAAGTTTGGGCATCGCCATCCGATCTCTTCTCGAAGGCCGAAGTTGTGTTCGAAATACTGAGATTTTGTATATTCAGAACACTATTCGGCTGATTACGCCCCCAAGACGACCTCATATGGAAAAACGTTCAACAGGAATTATCTTCGTCTCGTCGAAGTGATCGATTTTGATATAAAAATCATCCAGATCTGAATTCGTATGCAAAATTTAGAGCAATCGGAGTGCAGCCCTGTCACCAGGCGAGATGTGGCGCGCTCCACCACACGCATGTCTGATGGGTAGCGCGAGGGAACAACCTATTTTGTACGGCCGATTTGACACTCAAGATGACCTCTGATAAACAAACGTTCAAAATGAAAGTTGTTCGTATCGTCGAAACGGTCAAGATTGCTTTTGGGCTCGTTTTCATCCGAGATCGTTTACCACCTTAAAAATTAATCGCAAGGTACATCCAATTTAAACCGAGCAGTTTTGGAAAGTTCGGACAAAACCAATCTGAATTTGACTAGGGTTTTGGACGTGATTCCAAGCCTTTTCCTTGCATGGGAAGTCCCGCCGCCTGTTATGTACCTAAGGGGTGACGGCCGATTGAATGACAACACACAATCGCAAAATCCATCTACTTTTTATCCTAGTTTTACATCTCTCCCTGGTTCTTTCTCTCTCATTCTTCATCCATTCTTCGTCTTGAAGGGCGGCGATCCTCGATGTTCTAGGGGCGGGCGAACCGACCTAGGGCAGCCCATAGCCGCTGCGCGTTCAGACGGGGTCCCTCCCGGGCACATGGGGTCTCGGGTCCTGAAAAGCACCAGCCGGATTGCTTGCGTATCGCGTTTCCGGACGGGTCTCCTTCGACGTGAGCTGCGGTGCATCACCCTCAGCGTTGGAGGTACACGGTGACGTGCTCGTGTGCGAACACAATTTTTGGCGACTCCGCTGGGGACGAAAGATCAAGAATCATCATCAACCATGTCTAATCTCCCCAAGCCCTCAGAAGTTGACATCGATAACATCATTAAGCCCGGTCTTGATGAACTATCGGATGGACATCGCTAAGCCTACGAAGTGCGCAAGAAGCAGCGTGAAGAGGCTTTTGAGGTGCTCAAGAAGAAGCGCGAGGAGGAGGATTTGAAAGCGTTTCTTTCAAGTTTCAAGAAGGACCGTCAAGGCAACATCACTCTGGTTGGAAACGTCAATTTTCCTCCCCTCATCGACGAACTAGATGTAATCGCTGTGAGTAAAGTTTTTCTCAAGAGCAAGTGGCTGTGATTGAAAGTCTTGTTCGTAAGGGTAATGTGATGGCATACAATTCTTTTGTGGCTAGTGCTAATGCTTAGAAAAAATATGCCTCCATCATCTAGTAGTACTGTTGGTATATCTGAAAACCCTAGTCCAATTTTACCTATTTCATCGGCACCACCTATGCAACAACAATATAATATGCCATTGAATATTTACCCTACTCAAACCAACCAGCTTGTGGCTGCACCTACATACCATATTCCTATTATGAGTGTGCCCAATTCGGCGTCAACACCGAATCACATTGTCACACCACCCATAGGCGCAAGCATGTTTGGTCTTCCACCGAATTATGGTTCGGCGCCCATCCCACAAGTTGCACCAATAGCTAGTACTCAGGTTGCTCCTATGTCATTGCCACAAACATCTTCATCTACTTCGGATCCAATTTTAGCTAAATTAAGGGAGGATTTGCATAAGACGTTTCTAGAAACTTTCGGAAACGAGCCGAAAGTAAAGAGTCGTGTGTATCAAAAGCCTTATCCTGAACACTTCGATGCAATTTCTTACCCTCAAGGTTATAATGTTCCTGATATTGTTAAATTTAGTGGTGAGGGTACGAAAACAACTTGGGAGCGTGTGAGTCAGTATGTAGCACAGTCGGGTGAAGCAGGTTCCATAGAAGAGTTAAAAGTGCGTTTATTTCCCTTGTCTTTAATTGGCACCGCATTTTCATGGTTTGTTGCTTTACCACATGGCTCAATTCTTTTATGGTCACAATTAGAGAAAAAAAATTCATGATCATTTTTATAGTGGAGATAATGAGCTAAAGTTGTCACATCTTACATCGGTTAGGCAAAAATATGATGAATCGGTCACCGATTATGTCAAGAGATTTAGAGACATAAAAAACCGATGTTATCACTACTAGGAAAACGGCTATAGATGAGATGGACATTAATGACGCACCACATATAGGTGCGCCATTAAACTCCAAATACTAATGGCGCACCACATACACGATGCACCATTACTAACAATTTTTTTTTCAAAACTAGTAATGGCGCATCACACCCTCGGTGCGCCACTACTAACAATTGTTTTTATTTTATTTT
>NW_025228391.1:11511-26666 GCF_018294505.1 Triticum aestivum | reverse complement strand
AGAAATTTTGGAAATGTCAAAAAAAAAAAGAAATAAAGTTTCCCATGTGATATGTGGTCTAGTTGTTAGGAAAATTTACAAATATGAATTACGACTTTATTTGCAAAATCTCTCTGAAATTTGTAAAATGGGCATAACTTTTGCATACGAACTCGGATTAAAAAGTTTTTTATATGAAAAATCATCTACTCAAAATGTTACATTCGAATTTAACCAGGGGAACCCCACTAAAATTTTTCAAAATCCTCAAAAACCTAACAGAAAAAGAGTTACGTGGCTTTTAAGATCTAGTGGGAAAAAAATGGGAAAAAATTTCAAACTTACTAGTGGCGCACCGTTTGTTAGGTCCGCCACTAGTAATAGGAAAAAATTAGTTTCGAATATTTTTTTGGAAATTTTTTCAAAATATGATACGTAATATGAACGGAAGTTTGAAATATTTTTTCAAAATTTCATCACACTCATGAACATGAACAAAGTCCTAAACATCAACAAGGTTTAATAGGATTGATAGGTTAGATATATCAACAAGTGCCTGTTAAGTGAGTTGGTGCTGGGGTTGGATAGAACTCTAAAGTTAAGCGTGCTTGGGCTGGAGTAGTGTGAGGATGGGTGACCTTTCGATAAATTTGACCATGGAGTGCGATTTGACTTGAGATTAAGCATATTGATCGGAGATTAAGCCATACTGACCCAAGATTAAGAAAAAAAATCTAAAAAATTTTGAAAAAAAAATCGAAAAAAAAATGTTACTAATGGCGCAGTTCTATGTGATGCGCCATTACTAAGTCAGATAGTAATGGCGCACCTCTAGGCATACTGATGGCGCACTATATGTGCGCCATTAGTATCTGGTATACTAATGGCGCAACAGTGGTGCGCCATTAGTAAAAAATTCTAATGGCGTGATGTTAGTGGCGCACCTGTAGTGCGTCATTAATGGCCAAAACAGGTGCGCCACTAGCAGGCCTTTTCCTAGTAGTGTATAGCTTTGTGATAACTAAGAGAGACTTCGCAGATCATGTTCTTAATGGTTTGAAAACTCACATAAAAGAGACACTACTAGGAAAAAGGCTATACATAGAATCTTACCAGCAGCGCTCCACAAAATACCATGCTGCTGCTACTTAGCAGCAGCGCGTGTTAGAGAAACGCGCTGCTGACAGGAAAATAGCAGTAGCGCGTCCACCACGAACCGCGCTACTGCTATAATTGTCATGACTTCGCCCCCCGCTAGTTATAGCAGTAGCGCACTATACTGAACCGCGCTACTGCTATAGAAGTTAGCAGCAGCGCGCTTATAGGAAAACCGCTACTGCTAAGATCAGCCCACAAGTTTAGTCCCACCTCGCTCCGTGAACAGGGTGTTTACCATCTTAAATATGTTACTTCTGAAACTACCACAACCAGTTGGTCTTCACTGAACTCTATGTGTAAAATTTATGGCCGCAATATGAGTCCTCTCTGGTTCCTACCGGATAGGAATCATATTGACAATTCAGATTGTACAGAAATAGATCATTGATGGCCAATGTATTTTTTGCATTGACGTATTTTTTGTATAGTTACACTTAGCAGTAGCGGTTTATGTGCAAGGCGCTACTGCTATTCAGATTATCTGTAGCGCGTTTTGACAAACGCGCTACAACTATCCCTACCTTATCCCCACGCGCACGACCGGCCCTCACTCACACTCTCACTCTCGCCCCCCGTGCTGATAACCGTCGTCTTGCATCGCCGTCACCGCCGCCGCCTCCTTCGTCCGTCCGCCGCCGAGGTACTCCCCTCCTTCCGTCCCTCCTCCCTCCTCCTCGCACATCCTCCCTCCGCCTGCGGCCGCCCCTCCCTCCTCCGCTGCCGCCCTCCTCCCTCCGCCTGCGGGCGCCCCTCCTCCCTCCTCCGCCGGCAGCCCTCCTCCCACCGCCCTCGACCTCACCGCCCCTAGCTACCTCTCCGTCGCCCCCCACCCCCTGCCACTAGTTAGTACTAGATTTAGTAGTTGTAGATGTTAATTTAGAGTTCATAGCTAGTACTAGATGTTGCTTAGTTAGTACTAGATTTTTAGTAGTAGTAGATGTTAATTACTAGTAGTGATGGTACTAGTTAACTAGATGTTGCTTAGTTAGTACAAGATTTTTAGTTGTAGTTGAACTAGTTTACTAAGTAAATTAATATAACTAGTTGAACTACTTTATTTTTAGAAAGAACTAGTTTTTTTCTATTTATAGTAAGTTTATATTTAGTAAGAACTAGTTGAATTAATAAAACTAGTTGAACATGTCATATTTGTTGTTATTTTTTAGTTTAAGCAATTATTCGGGATGTATTACTGATAACTTATATGGTTTCTCAGGTGACCACCTCCGTCCCCATCACCGACCCCCTCCGACATCCCCGCCGTCGTCCCCGTCACCGACCCCCTCCGACATCCCCGTCGTTGTCCCAGTCACCAACCCCCTCCGACATCGAGGTGAGACCAGCCAAATATCCTTGTATATCTTGTGTTGTTGCTCAAATAGGATATGTGGTTGCCCAAGTGGCCGTTCATGTTTAGTTTACATCTCCGAGTGGCCTATGTTTTGCCGGAGTGTTGATTAATTTCCGTTCCAACAAATTTCAGGCGCTCGATATGTCCTTTTTTAGCAAAGGTCAAGCCAGATTTTTTCGTGAATTCTGGCATGACTTGTGCTAGAACATGTACAAGTTTAATCTTTGAATTATGAACGTAGGAAATGTCATACTCGGACGATGACAGTCTCCCGGGGGAGTGTAGCTGGTGCCACGACGATCGAGGTATGTGCGACAGGTTCGTTCAGCTGGACGAAGATCGGCGCTTCAGCATTAAGCTCGAGGAGACCTTCGATTGTGAAACGGTACGCAACAATGACAAGTGTTTTTTTCGTAATTAAGCATGACTTCAACTATTTCAACGTCTAATTTTCATATTTTACAATTCGACTAGCTTATCCCATGCCATGCATGACGCTATGTCTTGGAGAGGATGGGTTTCTAAGACCATGAAAATTTCGAAACAAAGAAAATACACCTAAGGACCCATCATGATATGGATTTTGAAGTAAATCTGTGCAATGCTCAGAGTGTAACCCATTTTGGTTGCCAAAATTGGGAAGCACTTTGCAAAATGTATGGTTTTTATGAGGGTATAATTTTCACCATGGATCTTGGTGATCCTAACATCGAGCAAGATAATATGGACATTTGGGTCCTTATTGATACGCTTCCGATTGTACTGCTATGTGAGTTTCTCGAACATAGTTATTAACTAATTTATATTGTTTATTTCAAAATTGTTGATAGCTTATTTCCATTGACAGCTTATTTTGATTCTTCGAAGACTGTGCGGAAGATGGTAGATAAAACTCACTACACCGATGGCACCGAATTAACGTATAAGGAGAAAAATCATCTGATCGCATTTTGTACTCTTCTTGAGAATTACAATAACTATTATCAAACTCCTCCAAATTATGGTCAATACGTGCCACTAGTGCATGTGTTGAACCACAGTAACTTCTCTGGAGATACCCTGGTAAGATTTTTTACTATTACGACATCCCTGCATCTTTTGCATACTTCTAAAATTAGTACATCATTGCTAACTACGAAGTTATTATTATGTTTTTCAACAGAAATTCCCGATGGATTGTGTGCCTCATCTGATGTCTCTGAATGGTCGCCTCTCAGTTCTGAACATAATGACAGGTAAATCTAGGGAGTTCACCTGTGCATATCGGATTTCTAAAACCGGTGAACACATGATCATCAAAGAATGGAAGAAATGTATGGACATTCGCAAGGAGGTTCTTGGAAGTAATATTCAGCGAAAGACAAGAATTTGAGATGGGCTAATCTCCATTCTCCATAACGGAGAGTCAGGGGCTATCTTGTTTTTTGCTATTTTACCTTAGAAAATGTAGTAGGTCTTAATCGAATGTAGTAGGTCCTATTGTTGGGGAACGTAGCAGAAATTCAAAATTTTCCTACGTGTCACCAAGATCTATCTATGGAGAAACCTGCTACGAGTAGAAGGAGAGTGCATCTACATACCCTTGTAGATCGCTAAGCGGAAGCGTTCAAGTGAACGGGGTTGATGGAGTCGTACTCGTCGTGATTCAGATCACCGATGATCAAGTGCCGAACGGACGGCACCTCTGCGTTCAACACACGTACAGCCCGGTGACGTCTCGCACGCCTTGATCCAGCAAGGAGAGAGGGAGAGGTTGAGGAAGACTCCATCCAACAGCAGCACAACGGCGTGGTGGTGATGGAGGAGCGTGGCAATCCAGCAGGGCTTCGCCAAGCACCATGGGAGAAGAGGAGGAGGGAGAGGGGCAGGGCTGCACTAACGAGAGATCAAATCATCTGTTATGGGCAGCCCCATGCCTCAATATATATAGGGGGGAAGGGGGCTGCGCCCCCTTTAGGGTTTTCCCACCCAAGGGGCGGCGGCCAGCCTCCAGATGGCATCTGGTGCGGCGGCCAAGAGGGGGGGGGAGGAGTCCATCCTCCCCAAGGCACCTCGGAGGTGCCTTCCCCCTTGAGGACTCTTCCCTCTAGGGTTCCCTAGGAGCATGGGCCTCTTGGGGCTGGTGCCCTTGGCCCATGTAGGCCAAGGCGCACCCCCTACAGCCCATGTGGCCCCCGGGGCAGGTGGCCCCACCCGGTGGACCCCCGGGACCCTTCCGGTGGTCCCGGTACAATACCGATGACCCCAAAACTTGTCCCGATGGCCGAAACAGGACTTCCCATATATAAATCTTTACCTCCGGACCATTCCGGAACTCCTCGTGACGTCCGGGATCTCATACGGGACTCCGAACAACATTCGGTTACCACATACAAACTTCCTTTATAACCCTAGCGTCATCGAACCTTAAGTGTGTAGACCCTACGGGTTCGGGAGACATGCAGACATGACCGAGACGTTCTCTGGTCAATAACCAACAGCGGGATCTGGATACCCATGATGGCTCCCACATGTTCCACGATGATCTCATCGGATGAACCACGATGTCAAGGACTTAATCAATCCCGTATACAATTCCCTTTGTCTAGCGGTATTTTACTTGCCCGAGATTCGATCGTCGGTATACCGATACCTTGTTCAATCTCGTTACCGGCAAGTCACTTTACTCGTTCCGTAACACATCATCCCGTGATCAACTCCTTGGTCACATTGCGCATATGATGATGTCCTACCGAGTGGGCCCAGAGATACCTCTCCGTTTACATGGAGTGACAAATCCCAGTCTCGATCCGCATAAAACAATAGATACTTTCGGAGATACCTGTAGTGCACCTTTATAGTCACCCAGTTACGTTGTGACGTTTGATACACCCAAAGCACTCCTACGGTATCCAGGAGTTACACGATCTCATGGTCGAAGGAAGAGATACTTGACATTGGCAAAGCTCTAGCAAATGAACTACACGATCTTTTGTGCTAGTCTTAGGATTGGGTCTTGTCCATCACATCATTCTCCTAATGATGTGATCCCGTTATCAACGACATCCTATGTCCATAGCCAGGAAACCATGACTATCTGTTGATCACAACGAGCTAGTCAACTAGAGGCTCACTAGGGACATATTGTGGTCTATGTATTCACACGTGTATTACGATTTCCGGATAATACAGTTATAGCATGAATAAAAGACAATTATCATGAACAAGGAAATATAATAATAATACTTTTATTATTGCCTCTAGGGCATATTTCCAACAGTCTCCCACTTGCACTAGAGTCAATAATCTAGTTCACATCGCCATGTGATTAACACTCACAGGTCACATCGCCATGTGACTAATACCCAAGAGTTTACTAGAGTCAGTAGTCTAGTTCACATTACTATGTGATTAACACTCAATGAGTTTTATGTTTGATCATGTTGCTTGTGAGAGAGGTTTTAGTCAACGGGTCTGAACCTTTCAGATCCGTGTGTGCTTTACAAATCTCTATGTCATCTCCTAGATGCAGCTACCACGCTCTATTTGGAGCTATTCCAAACAACTGTTCTACTTGGAGCTATTCTAAATTATTGCTCCATTATATGTATCCGGTCTCTCTACTCAGAGCTATCCGGATAGGTGTCAAGCTTGCATCGTCGTAACCTTTACGACGAACTCTTTTACCACCTCCATAATCGAGAAAATTCCTTAGTCCACTAGTTACTAAGGATAACTTTGACCGCTGTCCTGTGAGCCATTCTTGGATCACTCTTGTACCCCTTGACTGACTCATGCCAAGGCACACTTCAGGTGCGGTACACAGCATAGCATACTGTAGAGAGCCTATGATAAAAGCATAGGGGACGACCTTCGTCCTTCCTCTTTCTTCTGCCGTGGTCGAGCTTTAAGTCTTAACTTCATACCTTACAACTCAGGCAAGAACTCCTTCTTTGACTGATCCATCTTGAACACCTTCAAGATTATGTCAAGGTACGTGCTCATTTAAAAGTATTATTAAGCATTTTGATCTATCTTATAGATCTTGATGCTCAATGTTCAAGTAGCTTGATTCAGGTTTTCTATTGAAAACACCTTTCAAATAACCCTATATGCTTTCTAGAAATTCTACATCATTTCTGATCAACAATATGTCAAGAACATATACTCATCAGAAATTCTATAGTGCTCCCACTCACTTCTTTGGAAATACAAGTTTCTCATAAACTTTGTACAAACCCAAAATTTTTGATCATCATCAAAGCATACATTCCAACTCCGAGATGCTCACTCCAGTCCTTAGAAGGATTGCTGGAGCTTTGCATACTTATTAGCATCTTTCGGGATTGACAAAACCTTCCGGTTGTATCACATACAACCTTTCCTCATTAAAATCGTCGAGGAAACAATGTTTTGACATCCTATCTGCAAGATTTCATAAATAATGCAGTAATCGCTAATATAATTCCAACAGACTCTTAGCATCGCTACGAGTGAGAAAATCTCATCGTAGTCAACTCCTTGAACTTGTCGGAAAACATCTTAACGACAAGTCGAGCTTTCTTAATGGTGACATTTACCATCATTGTCCGTCTTCCTTTTGAAATCCATCTGTACTCACACATGGATCCTCTCTCGGATTTTATGGCCTCAAGCCATTTATCGGAATCCGGGCCCACCATCGCTTCTCCATAGCTTGTAGGTTCATTGTTGTCTAGCAACATGACTTCCAAGACAGGATTACGTACCACTCTAAAGTAGTATGTATCCTTGTCATCCCACGAGGTTTGGTAGTGACTTGATCCGAAGTTTCATGATCAATATCATAAGCTTCCACTTTAATTGGTGTAGGTGCCACGGGAACAACTTCCTGTGCCCTGCTACACACTGGTAGAAGTGATGGTGCAATAACCTCATCAAGTCTCCACCATCCTCCCACTCAACTCTTTCGAGAGAAACCTTTCCTCGAGAAAGGACCCGATTCTAGAAACAATCCATATTGCTTTCGGATCTGAATTAGGAGGTATACCCAACTGTTTTGGGTTTCCTATGAAGATGCATTTTATCCGCTTTGGGTTCGAGCTTATCAACCTGAAACTTTTTCATATAAGTGTTGCAGCCCCAAACTTTTAAGAAACGACAACTTAGGTTTCTCTAAACCATAATTCATACGGTGTCATCTCAACGGAATTACGTGGTGCCCTATTTAAAGTGAATGTGGTTGTCTCTAATGCCTAACCCATGAACGATAGGGGTAATTCGATAAGAGACATCATGGTACGCACCATATCCAATAGGGTGCAACTATGATGTTCGGACACACCATCACACTATGGAGTTCCAGGCGGTATTAATTGCGAAACAATTTCCACAATGTCTTAATTGTGTGCCAAAACTCGTAACTCAGATACTCATCTCTATGATCTTATCATAGACATTTTATCCTCTTGTCACGATGATCTTCAACTTTACTCTGAAATTACTTGAACCATTCAATAATTCAGACTTGTGTTTCATCAAGTAAATATATTCAACATCTACTCGAATCATCTGTGAAGTAAGAACATAATGATATTCACTGCATGCCTCAGCACTCATTGGACTACACACATCAAAATGTGTTACTTCCAACAAGTTGCTATCTTGTTCCATCTTACTGAAACCGAGGCTTTTCAGTCATCTTGCCCATGTGGTATGATTTGCATATCTCAAGTGATTCAAAATCAAGTGAGTTCAAACGGCCCATTTACATGGAGTTTCTTCATGCACATATACCAATAGACATGGTTCGCATGTCTCAAACTTTTCAAAATGAGTGAGTCCAAAGATCCATCAACATGGAGCTTCTTCATGCGTTTTATACCATTATGACTTACATGGCAGTGCCACAAGTAAGTGGTACTATCATTACTATCTTATATCTATTGGCATGAAAATGTGTATCCCTACGATCAAGATTCAATAAACCATTCCTTTAGGTGCAAGAGCACTTATTCAGGTTTAATACTAATCTTGATGGTAGAGGGAGCGTGCGATGTTAGATCACATCAAACTTGGAAACACTTCCAACACATATCGTCAGCTCACCTTTAGCCAGTCTCCGTTTATTCCGTAGCTTTTATTTCGAGTTACTAACACTTAGCAACCGAACCGGTATCCAATACCCTGGTGCTACTAGGAGTACTAGTAAAGTACACATTAACATAATGTATATCCAATATACTTCTATCGACCTTGCCAGCCTTCTCATCTACCAAGTATCTAGGGTAATGCTGCTCCAGTGGTTGTTCCCCTTATTACAGAAGCACTTAGTCTCGGGTTTGGGTTCAACCTTGGGTTTCTTCACTAGAGCAGCAGCTGAATTGCCGTTTCATGAAGTATCCCTTTGTTCCCTTGCCCTTCTTGAAACTAGTGGTTTCACCAACCATCAACAATTGATGCTCCTTCTTGATTTCTACTTTCGCGGTGTTAAACATCATGAATATTTCAAGGATCATCATATCTATCCCTGATATGTTATAGTTAATCACGAAGCTCTAGCAGCTTGGTGGCAATGACTTTGGGAAAACATCACTATCTCATCTGGAGGATCAACTCCCACTCGATTCAAGTGATTGTTGTGCTCAGACAATTTGAGCACAAGCTCAACGATTGAGCTTTTCTCCCTTAGTTTGCAGGCTAAGAAAATCGTCGGAGGTCTTATACCTCTTGACGTGGGCACGAGCCTGAAATCCCAATTTCAGCCCTCGAAACATCTCATATGTTCCGCGACGTTTCGAAAACGTCTTTGGTGCCTCTACTTAAACCATTTAATTGAACTATCACGTAGTTATCAAAACGTGTATGTCCGATGTTCGCAACATCGACAAACGACGTTGGGGTTCAGCACACTGAGCGGTGCATTAAGGACATAAGCTTTCTACTGATCGCATAATCGCTACTATCAACTTTCAACTATATTTTCTCTAGGAACATATCTAAACAGTGGAACTAAAGCGCGAGCTTACGACATAATTTGCAAAAGGTCTTTTGACTATGTTCAGGATAATTAAGTCCATCTTATGAACTCCCACTTAGATAGACATCCCTCTGGTCATCTAAGTGATCACATGATCCGAGTCAACTAGGCCGTGTCCGATCATCACGTGAGACGGACTAGTCATCATCGGTGAACATCTTCATGTTGATCGTATCTGCCATACGACTCATGCTCGACCTTTCGGTCTCCGTGTTCCGAGGCCATGTCTGCACATGCTAGGCTCGTCAAGTTAACCCTAAGTGTTTTCGCTGTGTAAAACTGTCTTACACCCGTTGTATGTGAACGTAAGAATCCATCACACCCGATCATCACGTGGTGCTTAGAAGCGACGAACTGTAGCAACAGTGCACAGTTAGGGGAGAACACTTCTTGAAATTTTGTAAGGGATCATCTTATTTAATACCGTCGTCCTAAGTAAACAAGATGCATAAACATGATAAACATCACATGCAATCAAATAGTGACATGATATGGCCAATATCATTTTGCTCCTCTTGATCTTCATCTTCGGGGCTCCATGATCATCATCGTCACCGGCACGACACCATGATCTCCATCATCGTGTCTTCATGAAGTTGTCACGCCAACGACTACTTCTACTTCTATGGCTAACGCGTTTAGCAATAAAGTAAAGTAAGTTACATGGCGTTCTTCAATGACACGCAGGTCATACAATAAATAAAGACAACTCCTATGGCTCCTGCCGGTTGTCATACTCATCGACATGCAAGTCGTGAATCCTATTACAAGAACATGATCAATCTCATACATCACATATCATTCATCACATTCTTCTTGGCCATATCACATCACATAGCATACCCTACGCAAGACCACAACGTGATATGCCAATTGCTATTTACCCTTCATAAGGACCCTTTTCATCGAATCCGTTCCGACTAAAGTGGGAGAGACTGGCACCCGCTAGCCACCTTATGCACCAAGTGCATGTCAATCGGTGGAACCTGTCTCACGTAAGAGTACGTGTAAGGTCGGTCCGGGCCGCTTCATCCCACAATACCGTCGAAACAAGATTGGACTAGTAACGGTAAGCATATTGAACAACATCAACGCCCACAACTACTTTGTGTTCTACTCGTGCAAAGAATCTACGCAATAAACCTAGCTCATGATGCCACTGTTGGGGAACGTAGCAGAAATTCAAAATTTTCCTACGTGTCACCAAGATCTATCTATGGAGAAACCTGCTACGAGTAGAAGGAGAGTGCATCTACATACCCTTGTAGATCGCTAAGCGGAAGCGTTCAAGTGAACGGGGTTGATGGAGTCGTACTCGTCATGATTCAGATCACCGATGATCAAGTGCCGAACGGCACCTCTGCGTTCAACACACGTACAGCCCGGTGACGTCTCCCACGCCTTGATCCAGCAAGGAGAGAGGGAGAGGTTGAGGAAGACTCCATCCAACAGCAGCACAACGGCGTGGTGGTGATGGAGGAGCGTGGCAATCCAGCAGGGCTTCGCCAAGCACCATGGGAGAAGAGGAGGAGGGAGAGGGGCAGGGCTGCACTAACGAGAGATCAAATCATCTGTTATGGGCAGCCCCATGCCTCAATATATATAGGGGGGAAGGGGGCTGCGCCCCTTTAGGGTTTTCCCACCCAAGGGGCGGCGGCCAGCCTCCAGATGGCATCTAGTGCGGCGGCCAAGAGGGGGGGGGGAGGAGTCCATCCTCCCCAAGGCACCTCGGAGGTGCCTTCCCCCTTGAGGACTCTTCCCTCTAGGGTTCCCTAGGCGCATGGGCCTCTTGGGGCTGGTGCCCTTGGCCCATGTAGGCCAAGGCACACCCCCTACAGCCCATGTGGCCCCCGGGGCAGGTGGCCCCACCCGGTGGACCCCCGGGACCCTTCCGGTGGTCCCGGTACAATACCGATGACCCCGAAACTTGTCCCGATGGCCGAAACAGGACTTCCCATATATAAATCTTTACCTCCGGCCCATTCCGGAACTCCTCGTGACGTCCGGGATCTCATCTGGGATTCCGAACAACATTCGGTTACCACATACAAACTTCCTTTATAACCCTAGCGTCATCGAACCTTAAGTGTGTAGACCCTACGGGTTCGGGAGACATGCAGACATGACCGAGACGTTCTCCGGTCAATAACCAACAGCGGGATCTGGATACCCATGATGGCTCCCACATGTTCCACGATGATCTCATCGGATGAACCACGATGTCAAGGACTTAATCAATCCTGTATACAATTCCCTTTGTCTAGCGGTATTTTACTTGCCCGAGATTCGATCGTCAGTATACCGATACCTTGTTCAATCTCGTTACCGGCAAGTCACTTTACTCGTTACGTAACACATCATCCCGTGATCAACTCCTTGGTCACATTGCGCATATGATGATGTCCTACCGAGTGGGCCTAGAGATACCTCTCCGTTTACACGGAGTGACAAATCCCAGTCTCGATCCGCATAAAACAATAGATACTTTCGGAGATACCTGTAGTGCACCTTTATAGTCACCCAGTTACGTTGTGACGGTTGATACACCCAAAGCCCTCCTACGGTATCCAGGAGTTACACGATCTCATGGTCGAAGGAAGAGATACTTGACATTGGCAAAGCTCTAGCAAATGAACTACACGATCTTTTGTGCTAGTCTTAGGATTGGGTCTTGTCCATCACATCATTCTCCTAATGATGTGATCCCGTTATCAACGACATCCAATGTCCATAGCCAGGAAACCATGACTATCTGTTGATCACAATGAGCTAGTCAACTAGAGGCTCACTAGGGACATATTGTGGTCTATGTATTCACACGTGTAATACGATTTCTGGATAATACAGTTATAGCATGAATAAAAGACAATTATCATGAACAAGGAAATATAATAATAATACTTTTATTATTGCCTCTAGGGCATATTTCCAACACCTATGAGGTACAATATGTTTATTATGTGGTAATGTGTTAGAGTTGATAATGAGGAGTACTTGCGATTACGACAAGTGACCAATTTGCTATGTGATGTCATTGATGAAAACGATGATCTTGAGGAGGTGTTATATGACAATGATGTATTATGATGATAAGTTGTTAATGATATGATGATGATGATGATATTATTATATCATTGGGTGAAAGAACCGCGGATTAGTTTCAATTGGATGGACATCCACTTGAAACTAACCACGGTTCTTTCACCCTGTGATGTAATAACTCATTATGATGTAAAAACAATCTCTAAATTCCTGTTGTATGAAAACTTGTGTAAAGGTGTATGAATACAACATGAAATAAAAAAGAAATAAAATACTAAATAGTAGTAGTAGCGCGGGAAAGTAGAAGCGCTACTACTAATTACCAGTAGCGCGGTCCTGAAGAAGCGCTACTACTAAGTCAATTGAGCAGTAGCGTGGATCCAGGCGCGCTATTGCTAAGCATTAGCTGTAGCGCCTTATCAGTAGCGCTCCTGCCCGCGCTACTGATAGGCCTAAAACCCGCGCTGCTGCTAGGCTTTTCCCTAGTAGTGAGAGGCTAGAAAGTTATGAGTTTTTGAGCATTAATCAAGTCTTACAAAAAGCTTTGGCTTAAGAGAGTCGAAGTAAAGAGATTCATAGGTCTACAACCGATCGTCCTAGAATGCATATGGTTGAACTCAATGATGATAATTCGGACGATGAGGTTGATGTTTATACTACTGAGTTTGTTTGGTCCTCAAAGGCCAAACCCTATACATGCAGTGCTCTTAAGCCGATTCGCAGGAATCGTGATGAGGAGATGAGGTTTACATTTGATATATCTAAGTGTGATAAAATATTTGATGCTCTCTTGCAGGATAAGATGATTAGAATATCACACACCATACCGCCGTTTGACAAGCTAAAACGGCGTACTTATTGCAAATACCATAATTCATTTTCTCATGCTACTAACGATTGCAATGTTTTTCGACAACAGATACAATCGTCCATTAATGATGGACATTTGAACTTTGTTGAAATGCAAGTTGATAAACAACCCTTTATGATAAACACCATGGACTTGGAGGGAAACAAAATGTTAATTCGGCCTAGCATAGACGAATTTGCTATTAAAGATAATGTGGTTATTGGTGAACCCAGGAAAGGCAAGGAGGGCGACAAAGTCTTGGGAAGAGAGGTTGTGCTTGATAAGCAACCCGATGGCAAGGAAGTATTGAAGATCACCATAAAAAATTCCGCACTCGGGGGGCAATCACAAGTACAAGAAGATACTCATGTTAAATTTATCAAGCCCAAGAATTCAGAAGTTGGCAAGTGGGGAAAGAGTGAAGCTAAGTGCAAGCGAATCAAGCCAAATTTTGATATGCTGCTATCCAAATATGCAAGTCAAGCGGCCGGTTCTAGCTCTAATCGTTCATCACATTCGAAGCGTTCAGGATCGCTTCCGGAGCAAGAGTTTCGACGCTATGCAAGGCCATATGGGTCATGGGCGCCGACACCATGAATTTCACAACCCTCCTATGTGCCATATTACATGAGAGACTTCAATGGAGGATGGGGGCAGCCCACAATGGCTCCTTATGCTTTCCATATGGGGTAGACAACACCTAGAAGGCCTGCTCGCAAGAGGCTTTATTATCCCACCCAAGGCCGTTTGAGTTATGGTGCTAATCGGCCAACAAAAGATTCTCCAAGTAAGGCCAATAAAAAAGTGTGGCGTGTTAAGTCACCTAATGCGGAAATTTCAGCACTACTAGAAAAAGGCCTGCTAGTGGCGCACCTGTTTTGCCTACTGATGGCGCACTACAGGTGCGCCACTAGCACCACGCCATTAGAATTTTTTACTAATGGCGCAACACAGGTGCGCCATTAGTATACCAGATACTAATGACGCACTAGGCAGTGCGCCATTAGTATAGTCCACGGTGCGCCATTACTATCTGACTTAGTAATGGCGCACCACATAGAAGTACGCCATTACTAACAACTTTTTTTCAAATATTTTTTCAGAAAAAAAAATTCTTATTTTTTTTGATTTTTTTCTTAATCTCGAGTGACTATGGCTTAATCTCGGGTCAATATGCTTAATCTCAAGTCAAATCGCACTAAGTGGTCAAACTTACCGGAAGGTCACCCATCCTCACACTACTCCAGCCCGAGCACGCTTAACTTCGCAGTTCTATCCAACCTCAGCACCACCTCACTTCACAGGCACTTGGTGATATATCTATCATATCAATCTATTAAACCTTGTTGATGTCTAGGACTTTGTTCATGTTCATGAGTATGATGAAATTTTGAAAAATATTTCAAACTTCCCGGTCATATTACGTAACATATTTTTAAAACAAATTCCAAAAAAATAATTCAAAACCAATTTTTTTTCTGTTACTAGTGGCGCACCTAGCAAACGGTGCGCTAGGTGCGCCACTAGTAAGTTTGAAATTTTTTGATTTTTTTTGCCTCTAGATCTTGAAAGCCCCATAACTTTTGTTCTGTTAGGTTTTTGAGGATTTTGAAAATGTTTAATGGGGTCCCCCCTTGTTAAATTCGGATGTAACTATTCAAGTAGATGATTTTTCATATAAAAAACATTTTAATCCGAGTTCATATGCAAAAGTTATGCCCATTTTACAAATTCCAGAGATTTTGCAAATAAAGTCGAACTTCATATTTGTAAATTTT
>NW_025228391.1:0-11501 GCF_018294505.1 Triticum aestivum | reverse complement strand
CGGTGGAATTTTTGGGCCAAGTCAGTAATGGCGCACCGTGGGAGTGGTGTGCCATTACTAGTTTAACTAGTAATGGCGCACTACACACACGGTGCGCCATTACTAGTTTTGAAAAAAAAATAAAAAGAATTGACAAAAAATTACTAGTGGCGCACCGTGGGTGTGGTGCGCCATTACTAGTTTAACTAGTAATGGCGCACTATCCCCTGGTGCGCCATTACTAGTTTTGAAAAAAAATGAAAAAAATACTAGTGGCGCACCGTGGATGTGGTGCACCATTACTAGTTTAACTAGTAATGGCGCACTGTCCCCTGGTGCGCTATTACTAGTTTTGAAAAAAAATAAAAAAAATTGTTACTAGTGGCGCACCAACACATGGTGCGCCATTAGTATATAGTAGTGGCGCACCACATGTCTGATGCGCCATTACTGTCCATATCGTCTATAGCCCTTTTCCTAGTAGTGCAGGATGCGACAAGCAAAAGGAGATCAAAAAGCCCGTAGTTGGTAATCTGGCTACTTCTAATGGTGATATTGTTATTGTTCAGCAGGGTTCCATGGTTGATGATCATGAGGCGAGCACAAGCAAAGCCAAACCAAGGGATCCCAAATATACTCAACCTAAGTGATGTCCTCCCGTTTTAACTAAGACCATGAAATGGAGATTACAACACATGAGGAACCACGAGAAGGTAGAACACAAAGAGGAGAGGCAAATGGACGAATTGTTTAGTGAAATTCGGCCCATAGCACTCACAAACATAAGTGTGGAGATCTAAACAAAAACAAAATACAGATGCTTCTACATTAGCTGCAGCAACACCTTCACCACCAAAAGTGAATGATGCGACCCCTATTACATCGTCCACACTACCTGAAACATCCCCTTCAATTGAGGAATCTTTAAACCCAATATACACATTGGGAGATGAAGACGAGATGGTGGATTATGAATCTAAGACGGTTCGGGAAGAAGGGGAGGCAGCCCAGCTGAATTTTGGTCCGAAGAATGCTATTTTCGAGAAGCCAAGAGAACCGGTGAAACACCTGAAGCCATTGTACCTCAAAGGTCATATTACACTAGTAGAAAAAGGACCTAATGTGAGACAGATTAGTCCCGGTTCGATTTTGGCCCAGTACTAATGGTACCATTAGTGCCGGTTCGAACGGCTATGCATTAATGCCGGTTCGTTTTGAACCTTTACTACCGGTTCGTGCCACGAACCGGTACTAAAGGGGTGGTGGCAGGCTGGCGTCAGGCCGGGGGCCCGCGATCACCTTTAGTACCGGTTCGTGGCACAAATCGGTACTAAACGGCTAACCTTTAGTACCGGTTCGTGGCACAAACCGGTACTAGACGGCTAACCTTTAGTATCGGTTCGTGCCATGAACCGGTAATAAAGGGGTTTGACATATAGTCCCGGTTGGAGACACAAACTCTATCCCCCCCCCACGAATCGTATGCAATTTTTAAACTCTACCCCCCTGGTATCGCCATTTCAGTTTTGAAAAATACAAAAGAAAATGATAAAAAATTCAAAAAATAAAATTCTTCGAGATGTAGTTATATTACTACATCTACTAGTTAGGAAAATTAAAAAACTTAAATTTGGACATGTTTTGCAAAAAGTGTAGGGAAAATGTAAAACGGCTATAACTTTTGCATATGATGTCGGAAAAAAACGTATAATATATCAAAAAATTCAGCATGAAAATCCGCTTCCGATTTAGACGGCCTATGGCCTGTTTGAAATTTATTAGAATCCTCATATTCCAAAAGGAAAAAAAGATATTGTCAAATTTCAGTTTTTTTAAATTTTGGTTAAATCTAGTCAACCTATGGTCAAACTACTTATTCAAGAAGTATTAACGTTGCTACATAATTATTCAAGAATATTAGTGTTACTAAATAATTATATCAATTTTTTGAATTTTGGTCAAATCTGGTCAAACTATGGTCAAACTGTGGTCAAACTATGGTCAAATTGTGGTCAAACTTATTCAAGAAATATTAGTGTTACTAACTGTATTTTAGAATAATAGTTCCAAACTCAAACAGTGAAACGTGTGACCTAATGCTCAAGCTAAACCGCTGAGGGTTAATAGGATTGACAACTTACATTTGTCAGGAAAACAACAAGTACACACTTGGAAAGTAGGGGGAATAGAACTCCGAAGTTAAGCGTGCTCAGGCTGGGGGAGTGAGAGGATGGGTGACCGGCCGGGAAGTTAGACGATTTGGAATGAGTGATCCACACTTGAGCAGTTAAGAGGGGTGATTAGAGACTAAATTATCAAATAATTTAGAAAATTCAAAATCGAAAAAAAATCAAATATTTTTTTTAAAAAAATACCTTTATTACCGGTTGGTAACACCAACAGGTACTAAAGGTCCCCCATACCACGACGCGATCTCACGCCACGTGGTGGGCCTTTAGTGGAGGTTCGTGACGAACCGGTACTAAAGGGGGGGGCTTTAGTCTCCATCCTTTAGTGCCGGTTGCAGAATCAGCACTAAAGGCCCTTACGAATCGGTTTTAAAGCTCCAATTTCTACTAGTGTCAACGGATCGCCGGTTGCTAGGATGCTAGTTGATGGTGGTGCTGTGGTAAATCTTATGCCCTACTCGGTCTTCAAAAAGTTGGGGTTAGATGATGATGCATTGATGAAGACCAATATGATACTTAATGGATTCGAGGTAAAGAAAAGACAGAGGCCAAAGGTGTGATGTGCATGGAACTCACCGTGGGAAGCAAAATTTTGGCCACCACATTCTTCATCGCCAAGGTACAAGGTAACTATAATGTTATATTAGGTCACGATTGGGTTCATGCTAACCAATGTGTGCCATCTACCATTCATCAATTTTTAATACAATGGATCGATAATGAGGTAGAAATCATTCACGCGGATAATTTGGCTTATGTTGCTTTGGCCGATACATCGGTGGATTGGAATCATCCCGATGTTACTTGCTTAACAGGGCGTGACCTCTCGGAGTTTGATTTCCTTAGTGCTACAAGGAACGGGTTCATTCCCATCTCTTTAAAGCCAATTGGTGGTAATCGGTTACTAGGTATGATGTGAACCAAAAGTTAAAATCAATGGCCGATATACAATTATCGCCCTAAGCATAAACATAGTCAATACATAATTATCATCCTGAGAAAAATAAATGGCCGATGGAGTGTTGACATCGTCCTTAGAAAAAACATCGTGCAAGTTACTTTTCGGCACACAAGTTTGCCGAAAAATAGGGGGGCATGTGTTGACACCCGATTTTGGCATGGTCAATAACTTAATTAATATGGCCTCAAATGGAGAACTGATCTACATGAAAGAGTTTTGTATTGTCCATATGAAAAACTTTCAAGTTTGGGCCATCTCCATCCGATCTCATCTCGAAGGCCGAAGTTGTGTTCGAAATACTGAGATTTTGTATTCAGAACACTATTCGGCTGATTACGCCCCCAAGACGGCCTCATATGGAAAAACATTCTACAGGCATTGTCTTCGTATCGTCGAAGCGATCGGTTTTAATATAACAATCATCCATACCCGGGTTCGTATGCAAAAGTTAGAGCAATTGGAGTGCAGCCCTGTCACGAGGCGACATGTGGCGCGCACCACCAGACGCATGTCTGATGGGTAGTGCGAGGGAACAATCTGTTTTGCGCGACAGATTTGACCCTCAAGATGACCTCTGATCAAAAACCATTCAACATGAAAGTTGTTCGTGTCGTCGAAACGGTCAAGATTGCTTTTGGGCTCATTTCCAACCAAGATCACTTACCACCTTAAAAATTAACCCCAAAGTACAGCCAATTTAAACCGAACAGTCTTGGAAAGTTCGGACAAAACCAATCCGAATTTGACTAGGGTTTTGGACGTGATTCCAAGCCTTTTCCTTGCACGGGAAGTCCAGCCGCATCTTCTATACCTAAGGGGTGACGGCTGATTGAATGACAACACACAATCGCAAAACCCATCTAATTTTTACCCTAGTTTTACATCTCTCCCTGGTTCTTTCTCTCTCGTTCTTCGTTCGTTCTTCGTGTTGAAGGGCAGTGATCCTGGAGGCTCTAGGGGCGAGCGACCCGACCCAGGGCAACCCATAGCTGCTGCGCGTCCAGGCGGGGTCCCTCCCGGGCGCGTGGGGTTTCGGGTCCTGAAAAGCACCCGCCGGATTGCTTGCATACCGTGCTTCCGGACGGGTCTCCTTCGACGTGAGCTGCGGTGCATCACCCTCGGCGTTGGAGGTACACGGTGACGTGTTCGTGTGCGAACAAAGTGTACGACCAGGTTGTTGGCGATCTAGGCGGGGTGCTCGTGGCGATCTGTTGCGGGCACGAGAGGCCTAGACCTACGAAGAGCTATAGACCAATCCTGGGATGCACTCTGATGTGGGAAAAAAGGATCGTGTTTCTCTAGTTGGTACTCATACTTGTTAGGTAGTCCATGTTATACCACCCAACTGTTTTGCATGTAGGATGCGTACCCTCTCGTGGATTTGCAGCAGTACCACCGACTGGATCAATCATCATGGTCATGCTTCTGACAACGAGTGCCACATCGCCATAGTGCAGTAACGAATCTACTACTAATTTCACCAACTTGTCTCTTAATTATTACAGATTCGAATCAAATCTTATTTAATGAACCTGCATTCTTCGTTGTGGGTGCGACTACATATTGTGGTGCTGAGGTGATGCAACATATGTGGTACAAGCATGGCGAGGCCCGACAACCACCCATCAACTCCCTGTTGTCCATCGGCCTCCACCTCCACAATGATAGTTGTCGCAGACCACTGCCAAGCTGTACTGCCAGCAAGGCATGCCACCACCAAGAACGACGATGATGATGAGCGAGGTGACGCGCGGTAGTATGGTGGTCGAAGCCGAGCCATGGAATAGTGGAAACCATTCTATCTAGCCTGCCCATTCACGGCATTGCATATACCAGCATTCCAACGAGTAGTATGGTGATGCAATGGCTAATGCTCTGCTCATGAATGTTATCAGGCAATGCAATGGCTAATGTATTACTATGCGATCGATGAGACATTCTGGTGATGTAATGCTAGTTGCGATGTGTCCATGGGTGCGGTAGGTGTTGTGTTTCTATATCTGATGCATCAACTTTGATGTAATACAAAACACAAGGAAGAATACACGATTAGAAAGAAGAACATCCTTATTCACCCCCACCGGATCCTTTTATAGAGACATCTAGTTATTATTGTATATTACCGTGAACAATTAAACCAAACAAGAAATCATCCAGAATAAAACCAAAGGAATTATTTTTGTGTCTGTGATGATCGGTGTAAATGATGAATTGATATTTCCACAATCTTTTGGATTTAAACATTTTGTTGATTTATACACATGTTTGGTCCGACGTAGATTGTGGGCATCCAATGTGAAAATTAATAAACCCTGAGAAGATTGTGATTGTTCAACAACAAATATTGTTCTTTTTCTCTTTTAGCCAAAACCATTCAAGCTAGGCAGCTGAAATGTAGGCCTATAAGAGCACCCACATTGTAGCAGCATATTTCGAAGGAAAATCAAGCTTGTCAAGGATAAAAAGGCTTCACATGCAGGGAATGGACAGAGAAGCACCTTGGAATATTAGTTTTGTTTCTAAGTTTGAGAACCCTATTTTCATAACATTGATGGGTCCCAAATTGTAACATGTCAAGGTTTGCACATACTGGAGGCACTTTACAGATGTTATTACCTCGACAACCATGACTGCACTTGAAGGAAGAAAATTAATAGCTAGACACGTGAAGCTTGGTGACGCAATGAAGTTTCAACTTACACTATATATCGATAAATAACTAGCTTTCTCATACAGCAGAAGCAATGCTTGAAACTACAACATATGTGTGCAAGACAACCGCATACAATACAAACAAGTTATGGGAAGTGCCAAAATTGCCGGGCGATGTATAGTACCGGCGGTTGACTGGGACTTCATTTAGAAATGGGATACATTGGAAACTTGAGTTCGAGGTGATTCATTCAGAAAAGACCGAATTCTTTTCGGCTACCGAAACAACTACATGATGATAGTGGATCTCGTCTCGGCAACGAGTGGACATAGTGTTGGCGTATTAGACAAGTGAAGGGTCGGTATTGGAGATGGCAGGCGGTGCATCTCCGCGACCGGCTACAACATCAACTTAGATGCGCTGTTGTTTCTGCCGATCATCATCCAAGTTATTGTCACAGTTCCGCGCACACATTTAGGCACTCAAAATCAAACTCCTGGTATGCCTAATCAAGATGACTAAGTGCCCTGGCCAAGCAGGCTTTCATCCTCGGTAGAAGAACTATTACACAACCTTCCAGCGATGTTCCGGACCAGGCACGATAGGAATAGATCGGTGACCAAACAAACCATATGTACGTCAGGAGCTAGAGTAGTCATCTAGTTAATCCTTCTCATTAATCAAACCATATGTTCGTTAGCAAATCAAAAGTAGGACCTCAATTCTATACACCTAATCCCATCAATTTATATATGAAATTTCCTCACATATCAGCAAACCTTCTGGTGATCCAAGAAACAGAGAGAAATTAACTCCCAAAGATTATGTCTCAGCTAAAATCCCTGAAATATCAGCAAGCCTTCTCGTGATCCAAGAATCTAGATAAAGAAGACACCATGCATGTTCCTAAATTTAGCAATGACTAAATGCATATGAAGATGTCTTATGTTTTTGACATGATTATTATACATATATGATCTATGATTAGCAGTTCGTCATTTCCTGATATCAACTAATTAATAACTTCTTTATTCATTTTCTTTTTCGGTGGGCAGGGCTTGGGAAAAGTTCATCAAATAGGTTGATGGCCCATGGAAACAAATCTGAAATGATATCGACCCAAGGTAATTAATTAAGTTGTACTAGTTAGCTAGCTAACATCTCTTTAATTCTACTTTCAATATCATTAGCATGCTTGATTAAATTATTATCTGATTGAATTCTGTTCAATTAAAGGCCCTGAAACCGGCGTCGGAGACTGATTTATGTGCATACTTCGTTCGCGAAAATATTCGCATGATGACGTGTGAAAGGAGAAGAACTGATAGAGAGCAATTAGTACGTTTGCCAGAACACTATTCACAATTTTTATATCATTATCTAATATATACCCACACAACTAATACATACATATTGATCTTCTTTAAAGATGAAGGACATGCGGGATCAGCTCCTACCAGAGAATCGCGTAAGAGCGATTCAAGAGAAAATAGTGGGATTTTTGCTCGACCAGGTCATAAATTCCAAAGGAGAATTTCATTACCCGCTACGGAAGTAATACCTCCATGTAATGATCTGCACACAAATTGTAGGAGAAATTTTATATACCAACTTGTATGTGTGTGTGCACGCGCGCGCGCGTGAATGGTTGTGCGAGAAAGTCGATGATATATATATGATCGGTTCTACGAGAAATTCTATTTATATATATGCATAACGTGTACAATATGTAGGAGGGTAAAATATGTTTCAAATGACAAAGAATTAAATGGAAAACACAAAATTAAAAGGAAAAATAAATCACCAACCGGGACTAAAGGTCACCCAGCCCCGACGCGGGCTCGTTCCACGTGGTCGGCCATTAGTGTCGATTCGTGCTGAACCGGGATTAAAGAGGGGGGGGGGGCTTTAGTCCCCACCCTTTTAGTGTCGGTCCTTACGAACTCGCACTAAAGGTTGTTTTTCTACTAGTGTAACCCTTAGGTCTTGATGTCACATGATTTTATTTTTTGAATTCCGAACAATTATTAAAATAAAATAAGTAATAATAATATTGAATTTCAATGAAAATAAATAAGTAATAATATTATATTATTCTTTTTTGTCATTTATATCTTTAAATCTGTAAATTGAAATTTGACAAATAATATATCCATTATTATCAAAAAAATGTGAGGAATCCAAATATGACATAATTTATTTATTTATAAATAAAATTAAATTTTAAAATTACTTCTCATATGCTAGAATCAATTGCTTCAATTAGGATGAGAACTAATGAGCTTTCTATGTTTGGCAAAGCACAAGTGCCTGATCTGGAATCATTGATAATACCAAACAGTAGCAAAATTAATTCTATCAACTATAATTAAAGGCTAAACAACTATTAATACAAAATAGTAGCAAAATTAATATTAATTAATTATAAAAATTTATCTACTATTGTCTAACAGAAGCATACTTCAACATGTTAAAATCTACAGAAAGAGCAAACTAACAATAATTAAAAACAACAATTAAATGACTAAAGCAACTATATAAGCAAAACAATATTGTTTTAATTAAAATCCTAACTTTAACCATTCTAAAATAACGAAATAAAGCTTCCTGTGACAACAATCTAACATGTGAATAGGATGAAAAAGAATTAAATAAAAAACTATTTTTAAACTCAAGTTATTCACAATCTAGGATATGAAGCAAATTTGAATAAATTAAAATTTAAATCATTCAAATTTGAAAACTAATGGCACGAACAGAAATTAGAGAAATTTTTGAATCTAATGCAAAAAGAATCACTCAAAAACATCAAATATCCTAAAAGATATAAGAAATTTAAAACAGAAACTAAAAACAGAAAGAAAGAAAAACTGTCAAAACCCCTTTAATCCTGGTTGGCTTCTCCAACCGGCACTAAAGGTCTAACCTTTAGCCTCGGTTGGAGCCACCAACAGGGACTAAAGCCTCAACCCGAAAGTACCATTCTACACCCAGGAGCAAATGCTCCTGGTGTGAACAGTAAAATCAAAAAATAGAAAAAAATTCAAAAAATTCTGAATTTTTTTTATGACATACTTTCACAAGTGTTTCTTGTGCATGAAAAATTTAATCAATAAATCACATTCGTGTAAGTCGTGCCGAAAAAAACAAAATCAGAGCTCCAAAATGCTTTTGTAAGTAACATTTTCAGAGCAATGATTTTGTTTTTTTTACCACACCTTCCACTAATGTGATTTCGCGATGAAATTTTACGTGCACAACAAACATTTGTATAAGTATGCCACACGAAAAATTCAGAATTTTTTGACATTTTTTTTATTTTTTTATTTTACTATTCACACCAGGAGCATTTGCTCCTGGGTGTAGAAACTCCACGTCCGCCTCAACCCCTTTAGTCCCATTTGGAGTACTTTATATAAGTCGCCCCTTAGCTTCTAGAAATGGGTTCATATTTGAGTGCGGCGTTTCGGTGCCTAGTATCATCTGCACCCGATCAGAAAAAAAATTCAAAATAAATACTAGAAAAAAATCAAAAAATCCAATTTTTTTGTGTGGTAGATAAATTGATGCGTGAGGTTCTCTTCAATTTGTAGATCATTTGGACATCTGAGCATCTCTCAGCAAAAAAGACAAATCGGATCAGAACAGTGCTTGAACAGTAAACATTTATATAGTCCCCAAATTTGTCGTTTTTGCCGAGGGCTGCTCAGATGTCCAAATGATTTGAAAATTGAAGCGAACCTCACGCATCAAATTATCTACTACACAAAAAAATATGTTTTTTTTTTAATTTTTCTAGTATTTGATTTGATTTTTTTGGTTAGGGTGGGTGCAACTGAGCCGGGCTCAGAAGTGGATTACCGTTCACATTTAATTGTAATTAGTCAGACACAAGAAAGAAGAAAAAAACTAGATCTTGAAATGTAGGTTGTTATCTCTTACGAGAGAGGGGTCCAAACTCATAAAATCTCTGTGTCACACTTGCCCCTAGCAATATCTAGCCTCGTCCTTACCCCTTCTCTCTATTGTTGGAGTCATCCCCATGAAACTGTTGGCGGCGCCTGCGAACTTGTCATCATCGCCGTCGTGCCGCCGTGATAGATGCGGGGCGTCCCGATCTTTCGATGAGATGATAACTATCGATTTGGTGGAGTCGACTTTGACGATCCGACTACAAACGTGCACGACGTTGCGCCTTAGCAATCGCTAAATCAATCTCCTGAGGTTACTGATGATGTCGGAAGCACGATCAGCCTGACCACGAAGGTTTATTCCTGCATGCAATCGAAGAACAAGCAAGAATATGATAAAGCAATCTGGTCGTTGGACACAAACGAAGTACATGCAGTTGCAGTGATGGCTAACTTTTAAGTAAATAAACCAAGTCTAAACAATGCCTTAAGGGCTATATTTATATGGAAAAGAGAGGGGATTTTGTCCACCCTTGGCAAGGTGGGACTAAAACACCTCCTAAGTCGTTTTTCCTACAATATGGACTCTAAAAATAGATTACATGTGTCTGGCCTAAAATAAGGTGGCACAACACCAATAATAAGCTATGGACGAAATTTATGAAAGGCCATCATGTATATTTCGTCCACCATCTTGTATGTCATCATGGTGGCTTCAAAGTTCGCAAATCTCCGCTTGAACCTCCGTTCTTGTTCTCTTCGCACGCACCTTCATCTCCGTGCTTGACCATGCTCCAATGTTCAACCTTCTTGTCCGTGCTAGGCCCTTCAATTACAAGCAACACAAATGTATCTAAGTTAGGCAGCATCATATTCTCATGAACATTAGAAACATTACCAAGAAATGAAAGTACCTGATAATTTAATTGGCGTATCTGAGCTCTAGCAACTGTTCCAAGAGGTAAAACAGTGGGGGATATGGGTGTAACTGTGGTAGCCATCTCCTCATCATGCCGTCGTCATATAGCTGCCAACCTCCTCGACGTCGTCATCATCGGGCACATGAATTCATCCGTCGCCTCGTCTATCTCCTTGTAAGCGGCTCCTAAATCTGCCTGATACTGGCCAAAGCGCCAGCGGTGGCGGGAGGTGTGGTAGGACTGGAGCAACGCCTCCTGCCCGTTCACCTCACATCCTCGTCAGCGGGAACGCGGCCTCCCGCTCCTCTAGAACCATGTCAGTCTTGTGAGTACGGGCCTCGCACATGGTGATGTCGGCATTTGTCGGCACGTACGGTGGCGCCGGCCTCTGCCATTGCCGCGTCCACCTCGCCAGCCTTCGGTGAGATCGTCCGTCTGGCGGGTTGCCAGCCACCGCAACGGCGACGATCTACTACTTTTGTTCGTACGGGAGGCTGTCCCATAAGGCTTTGGAGCTCAAGGAGGGGATGGCGGGTGCGGTGCGGAGAGGAGATAGATAGCAAAAGACGGTGGATGGATGCGACTGTGTTCCATGCCTCGGTTTTAAATAGCGGGCGGAGGGCCGGCCAGGCTTCAAGGTCTTTGATGGTGGATGGCAGATGGGCGGATGGGTGTCGCCGGAGTAGGTTCCTCGGCAACCATGTATGTTAAATGTAGGGGGTGGACCGACGTTAAATGTAGGGGGTGGACGGACTCGTGCCGTTTGAATGCGGGGAGACGTCGCGTGCACCTGGAAGCGGTGCGGGCGGCACTCTTGGCCGGCGTGCCGCTTCAGTGCCGAATTTTATACCTAAAGAAATTGTTTCCTGAAATTGTTGCAAAGTTTCA